>NC_092058.1:4368074-4580574 GCF_039877785.1 Chaetodon trifascialis | reverse complement strand
ACATAATAATTCCTTCACTTCTACTGTTCATACTGTGTTTCTGGAGCTTCTCATTCTCTTCGAATTACACGTTTCACCTTGTTAAATTTCACTTTTGGCTTCATCAAATGTTGCCACAGGCATCACCCTCTCATCGCACTTCATGCGACACCCAAAAAGAGCCAGATTAGGTGAAACTTGCTTCATGGTTCAGGCCCCTGGATGAAGGAAATGACATTTTTGGCAGAGTAAACCAGAACATAAACACATTTTGTGAGAGAAAGCGTTGACTGTAAACATGGAGGGTGTGGACAGCCATCTTTCTTCTCCTCCTCCATCCAGTTTAAGGTTGCATCACCGCCATCTACTGTTTATCTTTCTTCTCAAGTTGCTCAGACTGTTATGGGTATGACTCGATGCCAAGTGTGAAGTTTTGAACATCACAACGTCTGGCACACATCCCCAATCAGAGGGTCAAAGGTCGCGGACGAGGGCACGATCGTAGCGGCGAAGTCTCTGCTGGACAAACATCTCCGAGCATTTGATTTATAAGTGGTGATAAGTCATCACAGCGGTATGATGAGGTTTTGTTTTCGGGTCATCTGATCGATTGTTGTTTTAAGTGAGTGAATTAGCACTGACCTGGAGTCAGCTTTCAACATTCTGCTCTGTCAAAATGTTTAGGTTTAGTTTGGAGAGGAGGGAAGGGAGAAGCATGCTAGCAGAGAGGCGAGGGGGTGAAACAGACATAAAAAAAAGGGGGCGTTTGGGGGGTAAAATGCTGAGGCTGCTGAGAAAATGTGACGGAGGATATTTGGGGAATCTTTGGTTGAATTGGCCCCAAAGTGAAGTGAAATCTGGCCTGAACGCATTGTGCCAGCTGCACCTGTGACCACACCCAGCAGTGATGGAGCAGCAGTGGCTATCATTTGGGGCTTTGTTTGGCTGTTTGACACACATCATTTGTCCGCCAAGCTGGTTTCGTGGCGAGCAGGTAGCTCACAGCCGGTTCATCAGAGCTGAAGACATTCACTCAACGTGCTGAGAGCAAACTGAGAGACAGTAAAGCTGAGAGTCATAAACCAAAACAACGAGCTGAACTTTGCTTCATGCTGAAGAGCTGAGGGGATGATGGGTCCCGTCACTCCAGAGACCTCTATCACATCACACATTGATCAGTGTGAGCTATTATTAACAAACTGGGCTGAAGGATCAATAGTAAAGTACTCATGATGAAGAATAGGCGAATCAGGACCATTTCATGGAAAAGGAGCTGGAAGATGAGGATAATATTACAAGAATAAAAAGAAAAAGTCATAAAAACATATTTTTTGTACGCCGCTTGCTGTATATTATGCCTGCAGTTGATGACCTCATCCAATTATACTTTGTAATCGAATCTAGCAACGAGGAAACACTCGTGGTTTCAGCCCAGAATCACCTGATTATCACGACATTGACACTTTGAAGAGATGCTGCTGTGAATTGGGAAAAGCGGGCTTTGGGGGAAGGGAATTGATAGAATGACCCCAAACATATTTTTTTTGTTTGCTGGCTGTTGGTGAGGCAGGCGAAAAGTCGACTTTGCTCACAGTCTCTGAGTTCAGCTGCACGTAAACAAAGACATGAGAGTAAGCTAACGGCAAAAAGGGGACAGAGGAGGACGGACAGCATTCAGCTCTCGAACAGGAAATAAGAAAAAAGATGGAGGTGAACGGAAAGAAGAGAGGGACAGCAAAGACTCGTCTGCAGCTGTCATTCCTCCGGCTTCATGTTTCAGTTGGTCATTTTTCACATCGTGTCTTCCACCCTCCTGCCTCCATCGGTCTTTGTCTGCATCTTCTCTCTGTTTATGTCTCTCAGATTTAACTCATTCTGCAGACCTCCCTCACTCTCCCCCCGCTCGCCGCCAGCCCCCTCTCCCTGCTGCGTGTTGTGTTATGTGGCGATATCCAGGGTTCCTGTGTGTTTAGGCCGAGCCAGAGCAAAGATTAAAAGACTCTAAAGTAACTTAATCTCTTAAATCTGTTGACATAAACTCTCCTCACACGGTGTACATCTCTATTTTCCTGAGGAGATACAAACATCTGGGCTCTCACACACACACACACACACACACACACACACACACACGCCTGACTTCTCCTCGAAAGATGCAAACATCTGGACTTTCCAACACACACAGCCCTGCACAAACAGAGATGTTCACGTACACATTCATCACCTTCCACAAAAGATGGAAAACATCTGCCACGGACGCACACGTGTTCACGGTGACCGTCCACATCTGTGTGTTCTGGCGGCGGCCGCGTCCTTATCTGATTATGTTCATCAATAAGCAGCTTCGTGTGGAGCTATGCGAGCAATGTTCCTGATGACCTTGGCATCCAGATGTGGCTTGTTCTTAAACTCCAGGCTGTTTATGTTGATCAGGCAAACTTCCAGACTTTTATCAGAGCATCCAGAGTGATTTACTGTGAGCTAACGGGGAGTCTTATCAACAGCGTCAATCATGTCAAAGCGGGAGGAGTCCGTCCTCTGATGCTGAATCTTCCCGCTGAGCCTCGCAGGAAACCAACCAGAAATAAGCTCACTTACTTTTCTGTTGTATTCATCCGCTGGAAACATCCAAGTCGTCAGATCCTGCCGGCGTCACTTCATCTTCGCCAAACACACTGAAATAAGAAGACATAAAGACAACACTGGTTGATTTCTGCTGCTGGAAGAAGGATGGAAGTGAAACTGAAAGTCCACACACACACACACACACACACACACACACACACACACACACACACACACACACACACACACACACACACACTCAGCTGTCCTGTGATACGAGCGTCAAGGCGAGAAACTAAGTCTAAAAATAATCTGTTTTTATGTTTCATACACTAATTTATACAAGTTATTGGAAGTCGCCTCCTGCACTAACAGCCAACTGGGAACCAGACAGGGCTTCACAGAGTGGGACTCTGTCCACAGACCCTCGACTCACATCAGGAAAAACTAGCCAAAAAAAACAAACCCTCTTCCAGCAAGGACTCGTGTGAGTTCAGTGTGACATGTAGAGAAAAGACAAATGTCTTAAAGACAGTATGGACGACGTTACAGACTGTAAAGCAGGTGTGAGTTCGTCCCAACTGATCCAAATCCAACATGGACGCCGCGTCTCTCCACATGCTTTTCTATTCGTCTCAGTCAAAGCTCATTCATGATTTATTTCTCCGTGTCTGTCTCGGTCTCAGTCTCTCTGCGGCTTTTTATTTTTACAGCTGAGACGATATAAAAAGGGAATCCCCATTTTTCCTTCTCTCTTCATCCGTTTCCCATTGTCCCCTGTGTGTCTCTGAAACCAGGACAGATAAAGAGACATGGCTGAGCATGCGTGGGTGTCTTCATCTCTCCTGATCTGTCGCTCTCACTCTGTTTGTCTTTTTTTGTTGTTCTCTGTGAGGTGAGGGACGTGAGGAAGAGGAGGAGCAGGAGAGAAGTTCTGGGTTTGCAATCATGTCGGCTCTCCACGGTCTTCCCCTCCATTAGACCTGCTGTCAGCACCACTTAAACTGAGCCTGAAACATGCTACACACACACACACACACACACACACAAACACAGTACAGATCCAAACGTATGTAGAACTGCACACACCACATGACACATGCATCTTTTCTGTAACTGCACGTGTGTTTAAAAGAAACATTATGGAGCAAAACCTGTGATCCATTACATTTTTTACAGGACACTCATCAGGAGTATTAATGTATTAATGATGTAAATAAGTTTGTGTGTACAGTACAGTACATGTGTGTGCAGTACAGGTGTGTGTGTGTGTGTGTGTGTGTGTGTGTGTGTGTGTGTGTGTGTGTGTGTGTGTGTGTGTGTGTGTGTGTGTGTGAGATGGCTTTGACAGCATCAGAAGCAAAACATATTGAGATTTTTCCATCCGTCTGTCTCACTTCTCATCTTATTTGATTTTCCAGTCTACTGCTGTTTGTTTGTTTTTCTACCATAAATCCGACAGAGAGCAAACACAGAAACTAAAGGAGGCACTCTGGAGATTCAGGCGATATCACACACATCACAGTTCATTAAAATCCATCCAATAGCCGTCAAGACCTTTCGCTCGAGCCCATTATCTTACCTTACATACACGTGACATACTTTAGATGTGAAGCTAAAGTGCTGAACCTCTAATGCATCATAATCAGACATAAAAGTCTAACTTCAGATTTCCGACGCTCCTCCGGAGCACTTGAACATAACCGACCGGGCTGTGATATGAAGCCTGACACTTGTCATATATTTCAGTCCACTGTAACGTTCACTGACAGTTAAACCTGCTGAGGCTGAGGGGTGTGTAGGTTTATCCGTCCATGTGCTGCAGACACCAGACTGTTGATTTACAACACTGACACATTGAACAGAACGTGGAGGGAAAGATGCTCACAGCAGATGTATGAATGATACCAGAGTGTCCTGGGATTTGTCTCAACGACCGGGTGGAAGCTCGTTATTTAAAGCTGAATATTCAGATGAAATGACTAATGCTGGTCCCAGCACTCCATTAAAGCATCCGAGTGGAACTCGAATGGAAAGGATTAAGTTTTAATGGTTGGTCTAAAACAACAAAATCTAAGCTAATAAGACTTCAGGGCGTTAATAAAGTTTGATTTTATTAGTAATTATTGTAAACAGGATGTTTATTTTTTAGTCCTGGTCTGTTTTTAATCAGTCAAACTCTTCGTGATGTGTTCGCTGTGAAGTTCAAAATAAATCAAAATAAGCACAGAAGCCTTCGCACTAAGCTAACTCCTTCCTCATCACTCAGCAAGCCTGATGATGAAGATCTTACTTTTCTCTTTCTGTCTACATTCTGCCAGTTCTGCTCTTCTTTATTCAGATCCTTCCATCTCGCTGCATGACAAACATTTTGGCAGCATTTCAGCTCTTCCATCAATCACCTGATGAGCAGCGGCGTGCACACCTGTCCCTCATGCCCTCCAATCAGCCCTCCAGCCCTCACACTCATGTGCTCATATCTGCGCTTTTTCCTTCTTTCTCTCTCTGCTCATTGTTCTCTTGAATGAGCCAAAATGAGCTTAAGGTAAAATAAGAAAAGAGGAAGAAAAGAAAAGTCTTTAGTGTGATGAGAAACGTAGAAAAAAGATTCAGATGCTGAACAAAAAGCTGCTCTTATCACAGACAGTCTGCCTAATCTGTGTTACAGTGTTACAGTCATAAAGCATTATCACACCTGTGCCTCCACGCTCCTGGACTCCTTCACCTCACTCTGCAGGATGGAGGCACGAGGACAGGAGGAGGCATAACCAGAGGACTGGAAGACACCACCAACACCTGCCTTCTTACTGAACCTGCTTTGGGGTCCTCACAACATTCACCAGATTGCCACAGAAATAAAAGCACTAGAGGTTCTGTTGCAGAAGATGACTCCGAGGGGTCTTCATCAGTCTCTTAATGGACACAATCAGTGCTTCCTCAAAGCGTCTGCTCGGCCACAGCTGAGACTCCAGGCTGCTCTGTGGACACACAGTCTGATGGATTCAGCAGAAGAAGAGGAAGGATGTACTCTGCTAGTCTTTATGGCACCGGAGGGTCTTACAGCTGCTCCTGCACTTCAGGATTCACACGACTTTAAAACGCTGCCGGAAAGTTACTTTAAGGATCTAATTAAAGTGTCTTAAAGTTTCAATTTTGCTCTACATGTTAATCTAATTAAAATTCCGACTTAAATCTGAGTTTTAGACATCGAGACATCACAGAGACCCTGCTGACTCTGTGTGGCCTCTTCCTTCTGTTTATGGCTGCACTGAGGTTTGTCCCGCCTGAAACAACAAGGTGCATCTGGCATCTGTGATTTGTGCTTCTGTTCGGTCATTACAGCTCGGTGTCTTACTTTAATGTCCTCATCTGTTTAACTGCGCATCATAAAACGGATTTCTGTCTCAACGTGGCATCTTTTTTTACGTCTAACCTGGTCGATGTCTTTTCAGGCTGCGTCTTTATCTGAACTGTGTTCTGGGTTTGAGGAATGGATGGATTTTAACCATTTAGTAAGCGGACGGCTCGTGTGGAAGGAAAGGCAGCTCCTCTCTGAAGTGCAAGGACTGAATTTTTTGGCCACTTGGGGGCAGCAGTCAAAACCGTGACAGCAGTGACAGTGAACCAAAACAGTAAATTCACAGACCGAAAAGCCGTCACCTAAAACTGACTCGAGAAAGTTTTTATTTTTATGTGCTGCATTGCAGCTTCTTCATGTCCTCTAAACCACAGGAAGTCGTGAGTTTTCGTCTCTGGTTTGTTTGGAGTAAACACGAGAAGCAGGTTTTCGGTATGGACGGAAATAGAAGCGGCAGACGCTGAAAACATCACAGGGATCAGTGCTTAAAATAAGGAACACCATAACAAATCTGTTTTTTTTAACTGAGACTTGCCAGAGGAGGCGAAAGATGCAACACAGCGAGAGAAATGATGAAGTCTGTAAATCTGTCTGTCTGCTTCTCAGGTCTCGTCCAACTTCACAGTTTCATTCTAAACCTGGTTTTTCTGTTCTTACTCCCTCTGTCTGACTGGCGCTCTCTTTAGCGGTACTAGCATTCACCAGCGTGTTAGCGCTGCCATCTGAAGCTCCATCACTGCACAGCAGGTGGAGACTCGATCTCTCCTCTCAGCTGGTTAAAGCGTGAGCTTCAAATTAATCAGTTGTTCTGTGACGTGATTACAGCGTCAGCTGTGGTGTCCACTCTGCTCATTGTTTGAATTTCTTTACAGGAAATGAGCTAATGATGACTTTCTCTTCAGTTGTATAATGTAAGCAGATCTGAGGTCTGAAAAGATGACAATGGTGGAACCCTTTGAAGAGAAGCTAATGAGCGTAGCCACTCTGCTGTTCTGATGCTAACGTTAACGCTACAGGAAACTCTGTGCTGTACACAGATGATTTTCTCTTATCTGCCATCAAGGGGATACACATTTAATATGCAGACATACACACTGAGAACAACTACATTAAAGTCTGTTGTTGGTTGAAGTCATTGCCTGAGGTACCTGTGGACGTCAGCTCACAGGTGAGAGAAGCACAACAGTCAGTGACGATGGTCAAAGCTTTGAGACCATCTATTCTGCACATGGAGCTGATTATCTAAAGAAATCCAGCATCTGAGATTCTGCACTTTATATTCAGACCTAAACTACAAAAACAATCCTCCTCTCTCAACTTCCTTTAACCCCTCTGTCTGAATAACGCTGCTTTGATTTCTGAAGCTCTGTCCAATGAGCGAGATGTTGCTTTGCATCAGTGCAGCCGGCGCCCTTATGGAGCAGAAACCTGATATCTGAAAAGGAGCAGAATGCATATATGTGGCACAGCATGCGGGGCTTCACAGAGACAAGGCTCCCCGTTGCTCCGCAGGCGAACATTTGGAAAATCTGCCTCAAAACACGAGCGGCTGCCAGGGCCACGGGGGGCCCCGGTTCATGTGCTCATAAGGCAGCGCAGAAAGGAGTCTCCTCTCACATATTATATATTACTGCACTTTGCATGATTTTGCAACCTGTTCGTCTCGTTATCAGGCCGCTTGGAGGAGGAGGAGGAGGATGATTCATTCGGCATTGCGTTTTCACTTTGCACTCTGATAGTAAAAGTCGACTAAATGCTGAAAATAAAACACCGTATATGTGGAAGCTTTTTGCCGGTGTTTTTCCACATGATTGACTCAACTTGGCATAATGTGGGCCACAGAAAGGGCCCTGTGGGGTGAGCCCGGCCAATCTGGAATTCCACCCAAGTGTGAAATGGAAATTCTTGTTCTGCCTCCCGAGGCCACGAGCATTTCACGCAGACAAATGACACTTGCAGGGGGTTGGGGGGGCGTCCTGACTCAGTGAGGGCTCAGCCGGATAAAGTGAAAATACGCCTGAAAGCACAACACTTGTTATTCATTTAGAAATAGATCAGTTGTGATTTCCAGAGTGAAGCTGGAGAAGAGGGAAGTTCATCAGGTTTGTCTGTCCAGCAGCTGCAGAGAGCAAACAGGAGGAGAGAGGCTGCTGAGGTTCATCCAAACAAGCTTTGAGCAGTGCAGACGCGACGCATTCAGCTGGTTCTGCAGGTTTCTGACTTTATCTGGATGAATTAGCTGAGTAAATAGTGGAATCTCGAAAAATCTGGACTGATTTTGGTTTTGCTCTGCAAACTCATGCATCCTAATTTCAACCCCATCGCCAGGCAGCAGTGTCAATATTGACCCACTCCGCAAAACCTCGGATTGAAGTTTTTAAAAATCTAAATTCCTACATGGCACGGCGACCGCTACAGGGGCTAAGGTCAGCTGCAGGCATGCATGGGATGTGAAGTCTGACCTCCTTCACGGATGATGAACCACACCTTGCTGGCACTAAGTGCTTGTACTGGATGTAAATTATGAGCCGTTCAATGAGGATGTTTTCCTGAGGAACAGGCCCCAGCTCAGTTTAGTGCTGTTGTGTTTTGCATGTCTGGCTGACACAGAGGAGGATATTATCTCCTATCAGTGGTAAACAGGAGAGATGCTGCAAGGCTCATACAGGGGACCAGGCCACATGCTGGGACATGATAAAACACACACACAAACATGCATAAATAAACATACCACAAAGGGGCATGCAGGTATTTGAGCACACTGCACGTTGGACAGTAAAATGAATTCCACTGAACATTTCTGGAACCTTCAAAGTAAATGATCTTGATTCATGATGCATCTAAAACCAAATTAATCTCGAATCAATATGTTTACACTGACAGTGCGGCTGACAAATGACAACATGAAAGCAACCTGACAATGTGAAAGGAGAGAAGAGTCGCTCATAGTGATGAATTTACAGAGACTTCTCAGCTGAATCTTCACCTCCGCTCGGCTTTACGGAGCTTTAAAGGGACTTTCAGCTCTTTGTTTATCTGTCCGGACAGAGTTTTGTTCACTCTCACTGCTCTCATAGCATTGTTTTCAGAGGAAAAAGCTGTAAAAAGCTCACTGAACACTACCTGCTGAGCAGCAAACGGCAGACAGACACAGCTAGAGACACAGCGGAGCATTTAGCAGCTAAGGAGGTTGAGAACACGCCTCCAAATAAATGTGTCAATATGCAACTTTCAGTCAGCTTAAAGCGTGTTTGTATCTGCTTTGTGTTACGAACACACCCTGCTGACCTGTCAGGGACCAGAACAGGGGTTTGACCTTTGACCCTGGGTGGTTGCCAGAGCTGAAGGTGGTGGAGTGTTGCAGCATCAGTGTGTTGTGTCACACTGGACTCGTGGGGCCTGTAGATCACTGTGGAGCCTGGATGAACTCTGCAGAGTCCGACCTTAAAGTGCGGACTGAAGAGTGACTCTGGCCTGTTTGTGCGTGTGTGTGTGTGTAAATACAGGACAGATTAATGCACATTTTTACTGCTTGTTGACCTGAATGTGCTGATTTTTTGGGAATTTGGGATTTTTAAGGGTTCATTTTAAACAGCACTGCTGCTGAATGTTGAATGCAACTCGCTAATCTCAGAGTGTCCTCCGCTCAAAGTGTATTACAAAGGTGATCGCAATCATTTAAAGTGATGGATTATCTAGTGCATCGTCATCAAGCCTCTCTTTTCATAGCTTGCTTTGGAAAATGTTCAGCAGAAAAATGAAATTTGCACAGATTGTGGTGAATTGTAGAATGAATGCAGGTATTTTAGCTGATATTTTAGCTGATCCGCTCAGAGATCTGCTCATTTCTTTTGCTGTGCACAAACATCTACAACAGATTTATGAAAGCAATAACACTGTGCTGCTCTGTACTGCGACTGTGAAACACAAAGGTGTTCCCTGTCCAGCATTGTATGATGTCTGTACCCACAGTGAGCCCTCAAGGGAGTTACGCAGCTGCGACCACAGTACATGCACGGTTGTAAAAGATTTCTGTAAATTAGCGCATAAAAATGAGTGAAAGCGAGAGGAATTACTGCCCAACTACAGCAGCTTCATTTCCCCTCTAAAAATCATGAAACCTGTCTCACTGGGCTTCATGGAAACAACTTCTAACCATTCACAATTCAGAAAAGGAAAATAATCAAACATGAAAATCCACACTGACACAAAGTGGTTAAAATGTCTGCAGCAGTGTTTATGAACACAACGAGGCAGCTGAACGAGGAAACACCCAGTTTTAGAGGTTTCTTTACAAAACATATTTGGCTGGTAAAATAATAGAAGTGGTTGGTGAATCTATGGCAATGACAGACAGGCTCTCCTGCCCTTAGTTTATTCTGTGGCTGTGGTTTTTAAAGAGGTCAAAGAAGCAGAGCGATGAGGTCGAGTTATCAGAGTGGACCCCGGGGTCGGTGACTCACTGCATGAGCTGTCAGTTCATCTCACGGCTGTCAAACCAATAGTTTCTCTGTCTGGGCAGGAACAATAGATTGCATAAGAAAAACTCAAGTGAAACAGAAAACATCGATAGTGGAAGAACGGCCACAACTTTTACTTAATGCCGCCACGTACAAACACTTTTGAATCCTACTGAAGTGAAAGTGCAGAAATAAATGGACTTAAAGTTCTCGTTCTGCAAAAAAAAGGCCCCTGTGAGGCCCATGAGTCATCAGATGATTCATGAAAGAGAATTAAAAAGACTAAGTCATGCTTCACAGTTCTGTGTTAATTATTTGCAGCTTTTCATCTCAGTTTAAACCGGAAATGTCTCTTTAGTGAAACTGTTAACGGCTCACCTGATACATGGTCCAGACTGGACTGGTTTTAAGGTTGACAAGCTAAAAAGGTTGAGAAAAACAGTTTCATTTTCAGAGTTTTATGGGCTTTTATAAACTGTAAAGTAACCAGCAGCTGCTGTAGTGGGTGATGTGTTGGATAAAAATGGTACTGGAAGCTGCAGCAGCCACCAGCCGAACATACACTGTGTAAAACCTTCCACTCCGCTAAGCTAAAGCTCAAACGGCAGCAGGAGGAGTCAGCTGCCCGGCGACGCCTCACGCCTCACCAGGCTCTCTCCACTCGCCACGGCCTCGCTTCCTCTTGCCGAGACTCCGGCGCTGCAGCGTCTATGTGAGACAGGCTTCCAGCATCTGAACGGACGTGCATTTGCATCTGTGTTTGTTAAACGGCCAATAGGAATGCCCTCTCTCTGAGATGACCTGTGATTGGCCAAAGTCTCCCATCGCCGGGTTCATTTTCTAAACAAATCCAGGAGGAGCTGCCGAATAGTCATCTTCTCTCAGACCACTTGAATTACAACATGCTGAGAGGTTATTGGGGAATTTCTGCCCAATAACACCAAAAATAAACTGCCTACGACAGCTTCAACTGCAGCACTTGATTAAATGTACTTTAAGTAGTGCAGTCAGGCGATTAAAAAAATTTATCTAATTAATTACAGGATTTGTAATTAATTAATCTAATTAATCGCATTTTAATCTCATATCTGCTAAAGGTCCCCAAATAAAGAATTTGAATTCTAGGACATTACAATTCACTGACATTCACATTACAGCTGGTGAATTCTTTTCATCACTGTAGTTCTCGACGGTAGCTGGAAATTAGAGTCAGATGACGCTATCTGAAACGCCTCTTTTAGGCCCTCGTCTTCCACGATTGAAGTCGGCCTGCAATCAGCAGCAACCCACTTTGCGATTGAGTTTGTCAGTTTGTCTGTCGTGGCTTTGTTCATTCGTTTTCCTAACTCAGCAAGTGTGGGTTGGCGGAGTGAGCTCACGTTAGCACTAGCGGCACTAGCAGCAACTACATGTTTACATGTAGCGTGTAAATGATAATTCAGGCTGGAGCTGCTACGGTGATAGGAAAATTCTTTTTTACACAAGGTACAAATCACTGCGTCCTTGTTAATAGTCCCGTCTTTGTTCTTTTTATAAATAAACTTGCTGTTCAAAGGTCCAAGTAGGCTTGCCTCGCTCTCCGGTGTCGCATCCATGTCTGTTGTCACCCTGCTTTTGACTAGTGGCGCAGGTAGGATGCAGCCTACGGGTCACTCAAAGGGCCAAATTTAAAATGCTTGCGCATTGACTTGCCACTCATGATTAATAGCGCGTTAATTTGCAGCGTAATTAATCTAATTAACGCGTTAAACTGACAGCCCTAACTTTAAGCAACATCCAACCACAGGAAGAACATTGGATGAAGGTCCACATGAAGAGACGTCCAGCCAGAAATCTGTGGACAAACAGCTGACTGTCCAAGGTCTCAACAACACAGTTAGTTACCTTTAAACTGGAATGACTCTCCTCAGTTTTGACTCTTTAATTGGATAGCTCGGCCTCATCACTGCTGTCATCGTTTTCAACTGTTTCAAACTGCTACCAAGTAAAGGTGCTAATTGAGGTCAACAGTGGTCGCCTGTCTGAAGAGTCTTCCCCCCAAAATTAACAACTATAAGGCTGGAGGTCATAAACTGAGAGCTTACTTGTGGGACTTTTACTGCCTTCTGGCTTTATTGGGCAGCGCAGCGCAGTGAATTGTGGCAGGTAATATGTCAGAGAGCAGACAGGACCTCTCAGTGGTTACGAGCAGCTAAAAAATCTACAATGTGCCAGTTGTGCGTCTGACTGCAGGAAACCCTAAATCTAATATGGGACACATGAAAATGACTTTGTCGTCTCCACAGGCTCTTAATTTGGGGCTTAATCAGGCTCTTAATTTGAAAGGTTTAGACAACTGAAACCATTTTAGGCTCAGGTTACAATTTTCCTCTAAAAATGAATCTTAAACTGACCCCAAATCTGAAGAGCCGAGAAGGTGCACAGATCATAGAAGTGGTCATAGAAGGTCTTCATCCATAATTGCATATTTGACAGGATTTTATCAGTTTAATCACCATTCAAGCTGCAATCTGTTGCACCAAAGTCTCCAGAACAACCTCAGCACATTCACAATAACTGCTAAAATGGGTTTTTCTGTGCGCATGCAAAGAAAGACTTGCAAAGTATGCCTGACCAAGACCAGCTGATTAAGCCAGTCGAGCTGATTAAACCAGTGAGGGAGTGCAAATTTCCTCCATTCAGGTTCCTGGGAGGCCTGATACAAAGGTCCCTTCATGTGTCCTAATAAAAAAAGTCTGCGTCTGTCTTCACTCCCACTTAAAAAACCAAAGACATACTTCTCAGTCATGGAACAATGGAAACGTTTCCTTCCAAAAAATCTGATATCTTCCATTTGAAAAAGAAATCACTCCTACTCCTGAATTCTCTCATTAATGTAAAGCACATTTTGGTGCAGAGATCTTTACCTCCAAACACAGATGGTTTTCATCTGTCTTCTTAAATGCTGCCAGCAGCTACCAAAATATACGGTATTTTCAATAAAACCCTCCATGGACTCTTCATCTTTTTAAACACTCCGGACAGATTATTGTACTACAAACTGGCTGTTAGCATGTGGAGGATGAGCTTGTCTGCAGTTTAGAGCTCAGGATGTGATTCTCAACCATCAGATCATCATCAGTCATCGCTTTGAATCATATGAAGGATGTTTTCTGATGTCAGACCACCTGAGCCAGCGTCGGGTGGTAGCACACCTTAAACGATCCGACATTTTGGAAAACGAGAGGGTTGATCCAGTTTTTCTGTCTGTTGCCTAAATATGAAGCTGCAACCCGCAGCTGGAGACTGGAAACAGAGGAGAACGGTTAGCCGGGGTCCGTCCAACAGCAACAAACCCACCCAGCAGCACCTCGAAATCTCACTAATTAACATGATTTATCAATGTTCAGCCACGCAATAGCCCAGCACACCAGAAAGAAAGTACAACATGTTCGTTGGTGATCTTAAAAGGTGCCAGGCTAGAAGTTTCCCTCTGTTTCCAGTCTTTATGCTAAGCTAAGCTAACCATCTTCTCTCAACAACATTCAAAATTGAGCTGCCACTTTTATTTCCACCGCCTTTAATTTGATGATTCTGGAATCCAAATCTGTCTTCCTCAGTCCCCCCAGGTTTGTTTTTATCACTACATGAAAAAAAGAATTTTCATTATATAAGAGAAACTTGAGGAAATGATGACACAAACTCTGGACATCGGCCTCGAGCTCCCCTGATGATTTCCGCTGAAATGAGCAACAGGAAATGAGTTTTGTCTGACTGCTGCTGAAGCAAAAGTGCCAAAATGTTCCAACACTGAGTGAAGCTTCCTGAAGGGACGAAGACACTGTAGAGGAAGACGTACGGCAACGCTGAAGGTCTGCAGGAATGTTTCAGTCTGCGCTTAGCATTTCATTTTCTGAAGGAGCACTCAGAAACAGTGTTTGTCCTGCCATGAATCCACACAGCGGCTCACTGGGTCATCAGTCACATTACTGCATTAAGAGGTCATATCTACACCAGTTGTTTAATAACGCAATGTTGAGCAGCTAGAACACAGTTCTAAAGTTTACATCACTTTTTTCACCGTTCTAGCAGTAGCAGTACAGTCGAAGTTAAATATTGTTTTAATTTTTATAGATTCTGATTTCATTATTTATCAAACTTTAATGCATTTTATGTCATTTTTGCGCCAGTTAAGAAATAAAACCATGTTGAAAGTCTAGGGCAGGGTTCATTCCAGCAATTTGAGTTGAGGATTTGACTCAAAGCTCCAGAACTTTTTCTTATCTGAGCTGATTTCTATTTTTCACATAAAGTTGGAGTTTCATTTTATCAGCCAATACATCACAACTCATTTCAAAATAAGAGCACCCAGATAAACAACATCAGCCTGATGAAACTGATGGTTTTTTCCCACTAAAAATGACAACTTCCTGCCCCACATCCTTCAGAATAAAAGCATTATCTCCATTAATTTACTGGGAAAGTTAAATCTGGCACAAAGAGCAAAAATCATGTTTTCAAATAAACCCCCAGACCTGAACTGCACCCCCGTACCATCATTTACCTTGAGCTGCCACCAGGATGAGGACGTCCTGTGGGGGGGCTTTGGTGATGAGAGGATGATCTCTGTGTAAGTTCTACTTAAACAGTAAATACTTGCATAAGTGACAGTGTAGACAGAACCAAAGTATGTCTAACATTTACCACTAAAATCTCTGGAATGACACATAATGTGAACAGTATGTTTCTGACTGAATGCTCAGTTCTTATATGTTTGGACATCACGTGCAGGCCTGCAGCTCAGAACAACCCAATCTCCAGAGGACGTGTTGGCATGGGATGTTTTTGCAAACCGTGAGTTTGTTGAACCTTTAGGCTCAATAATCACTTGGTTACAGTTAGAAAAAGATTATTTTGGCTCAAAAAACCCGGTTTAGTGTCCACAAACAACCATTCAAACACAAGCACCATTAATCTGAACTACGTCACTGTGATGCCTATCATGGATCTGCTGATGTGATACAGATGAAACAACCAAATTTAACAAATTCAAATCAAAAACATCAAGAACAACAAATTCTGACTCACAGCTAATGTTCTCTGAGAGCTTTCACACTCTGGAAAAAGAAGAAAACGACTGTGTGAAGATAAGTGGGTGAAGCAGGCGCCACCAACACACTCGCACTGTAAAACCTGTGTCACTCTTCCAGTTCAACGACCTGCAGCTTTATGACCTCAGGTGACGAACCCCTGAGCAGGAGATACTAAAGGAGCCCTGCACGGATTCACAGATGGTCCTTTGGGCCAAACCTGCTCCATCGCCTCCAGGAATGTTTCTGGAAAGAATTTAACTTGTCACTGTGCTGCAGTTATTCAGTGTCAGCAGAGCGCTGCCATCACATCTGCTCTGCTGGATTACTCCCCTCAATTGATGCTCGGCGTTATTTGTTAGCAAATGAACAGTTTTATGGCACCGCTCCTCTGCCAGAAGTGAGCACTGAAGAAAGTTCTCATGTGGAGCAGCAGGACTGGATTTCATCCTGCAGAGGATTTTTCCTTCAGTTCATCATTTCTCCGGAGGGTTCACGGACCTGGAGGTCACAAAGCATGGGGCAAGATAAGCTCTGCGTGTGTCTGCGCTCGCATGTCCGGTTAAAGTGGTTGTTGGATGAGGTCATGTGACTAATTGGAAGCAGTGCAGGTGTGTGTGTGTGTGTGTGTGTGTGTGTGTGTGTGTGTGTGTTTTTAAGGATAATACACGGAGTTGAAGGCAGCAGGGAATAGAGCTGCTTTGTTGACAGGATGAGCCTGTTGCTATAAATCACACTGAGGCTGTAAATTTGCACACACGCACGTGCACATGCGCGCGCACACGCACACACACACACACACACACACACACACATACACACACACACACACACACACACACACACACACACACACACACACACAAACCACCTCAGATTAGTGTGTGTAGCACACCTCTTCAAGAAATAATGATTCATCCAGCAGCTGTTCCACTGACTGCAGACAGACACACACACACACACACACACAAACACACGAACACACACACACACACACACACACACACACACACACACACACACACACACACACACACACACACACACACAGATGCACTGAACACACACAAACAACAGGATATGCAGATTTACAACATACAATCAACGTTTTTAAAAACATAAAGACATCTAAACTTATATTGACGACAAACACAGAGCTGTTCAGAGTTTGGCTTCATTAACACACATCAGTGAGACGATACAGGAGTTTAATCATGAAGATTTATACTTTGTCCCCTGACCTTTACAGCTGTTACACACATGTTAAAGGGTCAGTTCACCCAACTCAAAACAAAAGATAGCCCATTTCTTCACTATGTGAGCAGATAGAAGGAATGAATGGAGACTCTCAGTTGAAGCAGCATATTTAGCACCACACAGCAAACGACCTTCATATGCTGCAGCTATTTAAGTAGCAAGCAAACTCTTCTCCCATTGAATTCAATCATCGCTGCCAGATTAAGAGCAAATTAAATAACTTGACAAGGCGATTCTTTTATGATGAACCACCAGCTGTAATCCAGTGGTTAGTTTACACTAAAAGTAACGTTCCAGATGGCCACAGTGCGGCATTAATGCGTCTATTCCTCTGAACTGAGCTTTTATTTTCCCATAGACCTTTTATTCTCTGAGGCGCCAGCTTCCTGTTCTGTGTTTAGCAGATTTCTCTTCAAGTTACAATGAAGAGGCTGAAGAGGAGGGAGTCTCTTCAGCAGGGGTCTTGCTTGTTTGCGGTGATTATGCTAATGTGTCTGAATTAATGGGGCAGTGATTTATAGATTGTGATTAAGTGCTACATGTAGCATCCTTAATTGCACCACAAAGACCCCTTTTGCACCTGGAGTCTACAATAAGATCTCATTTTTTAAACGCTGTGCATCCACAATAGCTTTTTCCAGGTGGTTTCCAGAGAGATCAGTGAGCCACCTACATAACAGAAAAACACATAAATCTTTTCTTCTTCATCCTCTTCACGTCAGGTAAAGACTGGGACAAGCACAACATGTCTGAAACAGTTATTCGATGTCTGAAAGTCTACATAAATAGAGATTAACAGCTCAGGCTGTGCGATCTGCTGCACAGCGTTTAAAGTGAGCGATGACGGAGAAAGTTGGAGACGACAGGAAGTTGTGGTCCCTCCCACTGGGTTTTTTTAAACAGCTTCACTTGTTTTCATTAGCATGTTTTCTCTGTTTCTGTTTTCAGACACGAGGAACAGGTATGACACATCGCTCCCTGATGAAATCACTACTTTATAATCACGTCGGACTAAATCAGCATGAGTTCAGATTAATGATGGCAGCTCTCAGCGGTCGCAGAGGAGGTCCTTCTTAACTCTGCTGACACACAGCTCTTCTCTGGGCGGCTTTAATTCTAAGATTTAAGATTTATACGCTCTGGAGACTTTAGGAAAAAGTTCAGTTTTTGGGCGAAAAAACTCAGTTAGTGGGGACTGAGGGCTGAAATGTTTAATGTGGACATATTCTCACACACACCTTTAGTACATCCTCACCTCCAGTTCATTTCAATTCTGCTCAGTTTAGTAGAATTTATTAAAATGACATTTCATTCATTTGTTTGAAGAACCACCACATGCTATGGTGTATCATAAACAGTACACAGAACACCTAATAAAATGCATTTTGAATATGTTTTATGAGGCTTAACACACTCTGCCATCCACCTTTCAAAAGCACTTACACACTTAATTACACACTGTGTTATCTCAAAACACACACACACACACCCCTGCAGTCAGTGTGTATCACCGTGACAATAAAACCTTGAAGATGACAACACTAAACGTCTGCACCACACGCTTCATTAGCCCACAAAGACAAACTCTATTAATCTCATAACGGCCGTTCGCTTGTAAGATATCGGCATCTCGCCCTCCGCCGTCCGCTAATGAAACCATTGTTGAGAAGTCTGAACCGCTTACAATGAAACCAGTGGAAGAGTCACGCTTCACTGAACAAAGGCCACTCTGCCAGTGCTCTTATAATGGATCCACACACACACAAACACACACACACACACACACACACACACACACACACACACACACACACACACACACACACACACACACACACACACTCTCTCCTCAGTGACAAGTGTTAGCATTTAATCCAACGACTACTGAACCAGTGACCCCACACTGAGTCCATCTAATGACCAATGGACCCCCCACTACTGCCTGGACACACACACACACGCACGCGCACACACACACACACACACACACACACACACACACACACACACACACACACACACACACACACACACACACACAGTCGTGCTTCCATCACTTTTTGGGAACATTACATTAACTTCGAAATGAGTCTTCACCCTAAAATTTACTGATTCATGTTATGGAGACTTGTGTTTTGTCCACATAAGGAGGACAGGAACTGACAATGTGAGAGTGCAAACAGATTATTACCACACAATGTGAGTAATACACATCCCCACACACACACACACACACACACACACACACACACGCACACACAGACCACAAGAGTGCAAGATGAACTTGAACAATGTGTCTAAAAGCATAATAAAAGCAGAACTTGCTAATCTTTTCTAACATCTGCTCAACAGCACAAAGTTGTAAAATGAATGTAATGTTTGACCTCATCAGCTTAAGACAGGAGCAGCAAAAGACTGGGAAAGATGTGTAACGCTCCAAAAACACCTGTTTGGATCATTCCACAGGTAAACAGGTTGATTGGTAACAGGTGAGAGCGACATGATTGGGTATGAAAGGGGCGTCCTGGAAAGGCTCAGCTGCTCACATTCTGTTTTTATTCATGCTTTATACTTTCTTTGGAATCGGGGATGTTAAAAAGAAGATGTTGGGAGAGAGAAGAGAGAGAACGAAACAGAAGAGTTGTAGAGGAGAAGGAAGGGGGGATGCAGAGAGAGAGGAAGGGGCAGCAAGGGCGAGCGAGCAGCAGATCTTGACCCGACTTGTGTGGATGTTTTCTCTGGCAGCTCGTCTGTTTGAGCTGCACTCACTGAGGGGGTTCATGAGAAACCGACGCTCATCTGGCTCCGAGAGGAGGGAGGAGGACGGGAGAGGAGGGAAGAAGGGACGACGCAGAGGAGGCGAGAGCTAAAGGAAGACTTGAGGGAAAAGGACAGTGACTCGCTGACAGCAGCGGTTTCCCTTTTATCTGCAGTAACGACATCCAGTCTCAAACTGAAACAGAGACAGTCTGAAAGTCTCCGCAGCTCAATGTCCGTCCACACCAGGAGGCAGGGTCACATGTCACTAACGGCTTGGAAATATGGTCAGGGAGGGCGACCACTTGCTTGTAAATATGAGTAATCAGGTTATTTCAGTGTGTGTAAACTTTTTGCCTCATTTCCTGCCTTAAACTACAGAGACAAGCTGGAAAACCTTTCGTTTTCTGTGGCTCAGGAGGTAAGAGCAGGTCGTCTGTGCAAACTTTACCTGGTGGATAAAATCATACCTGACAGCCTGAGTCTTGACAGGAAAACACATATGTAGCACGCATTTTAGAGACGTTGCTATTTTTGTGTCCACCGCCTGCACTGGAGCAGAAACAGGTTGAATGAATGAGAGACTGTGGAAAGCTGAAGCTCAACATCAGGAGCCAAAGTTTCTACAAGCAGAATCACGTTTCTGCAGCTCCTCTTTGAATCTGAAACTGAAGAAAAGAAAGTGCAACGACACTGCAGAGGGAAAAAATAAAAGAGTCAGCAAACGCAGCAGATCAGAACAGATGTGACGGCTCAGACCAGCAACATCCAGCCTGTAAACCAGAAGAACCAGCATCCCTGCCCCGTGAGGGCTTCCTCAGGTCCTTCAAACAGACTTTACAGAGAAACACAGAGAAGTTTTCCAGCTGACCAACGAACAGAAGGACGTCTAATAAAGTTTTCAGCTGATAATGAAACACCAAACTAAAAGGACCGAGGTTCAAACCTTCACCAGAGGCAGTTTGTCTTAGATCAGGCACCTTTCCTGAACCCTGAACCAGAACTTCACTGATTTCTTGAAACACACTAAACACCAGTAACAACCACAGCTAACGATCCACCACAGCTGGTTAAAGCATGTCAAACTCACCTGACTGCACGAAGAACCAGTTACTCCCAACTGTCACTGCGAGTCCACCACAACAAACTGCCTCAGCGGACGAGTCATATCCAACACTGCTGGGCAGCTCCTCCGCCGTGTGTGTGCGTGTGTGCGTGCGTGTGTGTGTGTGTCTCGGTGGGTTTGGCTGCCTGTTTGCTCCTGATAGCATTCAGTCGTGCAGCAGCAGCTCTGGAGGGTTTCTCACAGACTGGAAACACGGCGGTGAATTAAGTTTCCCCCTTCTTTCTTCTCCCTCTGCTCTCCTCCTCATTTCTCCTCCTCCTCGTCCTCCTCTCTCTCTGTCACACACTTTATTTTCCAGCTCTGCCTCTCCTCTCTCCCCCTCAGCTTCTTCTCCACTCCCTCTTTTGTGTTTCCCTCCTCCTCTTTCAGGACTCTGACAATCTGCTTTTTTGCTTTTGTCAACTTCAATTAATGTGTTAAAGCCTTCTTCTCCTCCTCATCTCCTCCTCCTTCACTGCTCCTGCTGCCTTTCCTGTTTTCTGTCTTTATTGTTTACTCCCTTCTCTCTCAGCACTTTCACCACTTGTTCTCATCTTCTTATCTTTTGCCATCGACTTCTCCTCCTCTGTCATCTCTCATCCGTCACTTTCCTTCTTTCCCTCCATGTGACTCTTCTTATCGTGCTCTCTGTCCCTCTTTTCTTTCTCAGCTCACATCCCTCTTTCTCTTTCTTTCTCTCTGCTCTCCCTCAGGGATACTCTTCTTTCTCTCCCCTTTCCTCTGGTTCCCAACAACTGTCCTCCAGTCTTCATAAACTCCTCTTTCATCTTTATGTTGCTACTTTTTCTTTTCTTCTGCTTTTCAGAGTGCAGTAAATGTTTCAGTAAATGTTTCAGAAGCCCTCCTCCTCCTCCTCCTCCTCCTCTCCTTTTCTTCCCCTTCCCCCGCTCCACTTGGTGAGTATCATATTTGGCAGATTGGCTTTAAACTAAAGAACTTGGCTCCGGCACAGACCACATACATCACTAACACTGCAGCCTCATGTCCTGATTGATGGCCACGCGTTTGTGAAAATAAACATTGTGTTCTGAAAGTAGAGCCGTCACATCTATATGTCTGGAGAAGTTTCTCAGTCGTGCACAAGAGAGGGTGCAAACATCTAAATCAACTGAATAAAAGAGAAGAAAGGGAGTGTGTAGGGAAAAGTAGTGAGTATAGTTTGCTGCTAAACATTAGCTTGTTCTGCTGTGTGACATTAGACTGGGACTCTGTACCTCCATCTTTGCTGAAGCCTGGTTTCTTCTGTGTTTTCACATTTTACACAAACCTTCAGAGCATCTTCTATCAGGCCGTGCAGCTAGTTTTTATTTCAATTTAGATTTCTGCCCTTGGTAGAGAAGATGTTCTCTTAGTTGGATGAAGTGAGCCTTTAACATTAAGACCTCAGGCTTGTTTAATCAGAGGCCGTTTCTACAAATATGATACTACGAGAGCTGCCAGTTACCGCTGGGAAGATGTAAAGATAAGATAACACTTTATTAATCCTCCGTAGGGGAAATTAGGGTGTTACAGGCAGCAGCAGTAGAATCAGGAAGAGAATAAAATAGAAACAGAAAATAAAAAGTCAACTCAAACATACACACATTCTATACCATTATGGCTAATGGGAAAACTTGCACATTGCACAAGGATTGAGTACAATGTTTTTCACTATTGCACATTAGATTCAAAAGGTTTGCAACATGTTATATAAAAAGAAAAATATGTATTTGCATAGACTTGATACAATTAAGAGAAATATGTAATACGAGATGGATGTAGTGGCGAGATGATGAAAATCCCACAGCAGAGAACAGCTGAAACGTAAAGATGACACTAGAATACAAGCGCACACAGCAAAGCGGCTGCCTCGGCTTCAGGGAACAGTATCCGCTGTTGTTTTCAAATGACGGGCTTCTCTTCACTGTCACGTTCTGTTGTCCTCGTTGTTTTTGTTGTGTGAGAGCTTTTTGGTCATTATCACGGCCACATCAGAGACTCACGGAGCTGTCAGACAGAAACACTCGTGAGCGTAAAGTAAACTGTGCGTGGCTCTTAAAAGCAGCTTCCCATGATGCCGTGTGAAAAACCTCCTGAGACTGTTTACACAGGCTGAAGTCCTTGAACTTTAATTAATCTCAAAGCGGTCGTGTTTGTGAACTTCTGCTGATCAGCCTGTCTGGAGATTTGTGATGTGGGACGTTGACACCAGCTTTAAGGTTCCTGTGGGACGGCTTATTCCAGTCGTCCCTTAACGAGTTGAGGTTTTGTTTCAGGCCACTTTCGTTTGGTTTGTTGCTTGATTTTGATTTTGCTTGATGAAATTTGTTGCAAAGTTATGGGACCAAGGATCACGTGTTTAGCTTGTGGTGTGGATCCAGGAATTTCCTCCAGCTCGTCACAAAGTAAGGTTTTCATTTGGATATAAATACACATACTACACGACCAGAAGTATGTGAACACCCAAACAAAGTATGTGGGCAGCTGAGCATTACATCTACATGTGATAGAACTCATTCCTAAACCATGGACATTAATCTGCTGCTGCGACAGCTTCTGCTCCTCTGATTTCAGGCTTTCCACAAGATTATGGCTTCGGGCATTCTGAGAGAGAGCTGCAGGCCGGTCGAGCTCTCCTGAGGAAAACTGCTCTGTTTCTATATGCGCTGCACTCTGCACTCTGTGCACGAGGAGGTTTACCATGAGGAGGTCTTCCTCAGACTGGTACTGCAAGGCTGGAAGCACACTGCTGTTTAAAACATATACACAGTATTCAAACTAGATTGAAGCCCAAAAAGTCTCAGACGCGCATCTGTCAGAGCAGCAAACTGCAAAAGGACGAGATGGAGGACTGCAGATTGATCGATCTGAGCATCCATAAACGATGTGAAACATCGGTAATTTGAGTGTTATCGTGCTTCCTATGCAGACAATCACTTCCTGTCCTCCATCTGCACTTTGCGCCACAACAAAAAAGTGACGTGTTATCATCTGCAAACAAGCTATTGAGGGACCATGTAACCAACTGACAGTTAGTCAGTGTGATTTTGCCAATCCAGTTTCCTTGTAACCGCACTCATTCGTACCTTTGCTCTAACTCTTGTTTGTGGTTGCTGTTTTCTGTATTTGTCGTCACTATCACTGCGTTTGCTGTGTTTTATCCAGCGTTATTTTCACAGTTTCACAGTTGCTTTCGGTAAAAACCTCAAAGACCAGCAGTTGTCTTCAGCCTTCACTGGAAGTGTGTTTAGCTCTCTGCATAAACTGAGCAAACAGCCTTTAAACCTGATTTAGATCCATCGCAGTGTGTGTTGGGGAATCTAGTTTGCAAACAGATTCAGCTTTAAAGGAAAATACTCACTGCACTCACAGTTATTGCGATCTGAAATAGAATAAATGCCCTAATTCACATTATCCTTTCCACAGTGGATAATAATGCTAAATGTTCATTGCCTAACTTACAGGTAACTTTCTATTTTAATGCTCTTTGAATGAAAAGTTCTTGGACATCAGGATGTCCTTGGTTAATAAGAACCAACTTTGACAAAAAGAAGACAAATAAATAAAGGAGTTTCAAGTGTTTGCAAACTGATTTTAATCCTTCAGTAAAATGACCAGTAACTAATGCTCGTCAGGAAGGAAACCTAAAGGCAGAGAATCAGAATGAAGAGGTCAGTAAATCATGTAAATCCATGATTTGTGGTTAATGCAAAGCTGATGTGAACAAACTGACATCCAGGTTTCTCAGGTGATTCTGACAGAATGGATCCGTTTGTCAGGCAGCTGCCGGCTGAGATACAAACACACACCTACAAACACACCCACACGCTCTAAAATACACAAATATTTCTGCAGAGATCGCTAAAGACACACACTTCCACAAATGCACATACACACATATATAGATGCACACACCGCACACACACCCACACACACCATCGGTTGGCTGCTAACATGGAAATATACACTGATATTTACTTCAGCTGGCACATTCATCTCACAAGTACACACATGCAGGCACACACACATATGCACGTGCACACATGCACACACACAGACACACACACACATATGGCAGGCAGAGATAAGGAGGAAAGAGACGAGTGCATCCTGCGTATCTGGAGGCCTTCGCTGCTCCACTCCCTCATCACACACTCACTGTAACAGCTGACTGTGCATTAGTGTGTGTGTGTGTGTGTGCTATCTATGTGAGAACCAATTTGAGTTTTAGCCGCTGACAGACTTTAGGAGTTCAGACTTGGTTTTAATGGTCGGTGCTGCCTCCTCATCCATGAAATGCAGTCACATTAATGCTTCATCATAAAGAGTGAATCAGCCTGAGAAGTAACATATCAGACTTTCTCACAAGAACTTGTAACTACAGTAAAGTCCAAATGTCATACGATATTTTTACTTTGAAGCTCCAAACCAAAAAGACACCTCACATAGAGTAAATCATCCAAAATAACCTGCCCGCAACATCAAAACAAAATGAGATTTTCTGTTTTATCCGGAGCTATACACAGTAAAATGAACAGGAGCCTGAACATTGAGGATATTCTGGTTCTGAAACACACAGCTAATGAATTCATGACCGTCCCTTCCTGTTTGGCTCTCAGCCTGCTTTACAGCGACAAGGAGGACAAATGGGAACATGTGAGCGATTATGTTTTGTTCTGCACTGCGAAGAGCGTTTTTTCCTGCTCTTTTTTCTTGTGTATTTCGACTCTAGTTGAGGTGAACTGTGCTGAACTGAGATGAACTGAACACAGAGAGGTCCTCTATTACTGTAGCAGGATGCCCTCTGCTGTTTATACGGTGCTACTAAGACAAGAAGGTTTTTCCTCTATTACACCCAAAGTTTTCCATGTCAAAGACACGTCAGCCATCACTGTTCTGATAACCTCTAAACAGTCAAATAAAATGTCGACAGATCAATAACCAACGGGGTCACAGCAGATTCCACCGCACCTGATGGACAAAAGCCATAATGTTACTGTGAACGGACAGAAATAATCCCAGAGCAACAATAAGAGAAAGCATCGTTCTCCTTCAGCTGTGCTGTGTGAGCATTCATGTTATTTCACTTCCACAGAGATGGGCTCTTGGGGCTTTTTTAAAATAATTACCAGGCAATTAAAATCATTTTGGTGCTTTAATAAGTTCAAACCAAAGCTCTCAAGCTCCATCCAACCACAGCCAAACCTTGGCAAACCACACTGAAGCTTTTCACTTGGCAACATCGCACTCTGGATGAGAATAAAAACACATTTCATGGTTTGAAGTGTCAAAGAGATGAAATGAGTTCCTGATCTGAGCTGTCGGCAGGTCAGCGTTTCACAGGGAAGGAAAGCAGTTGTTCCTTAATCTCATTCTGCTGCTGCTGCTGTTGCGAATATGTTACAGTGTCCTCCGCGGCAGTGCCAGGGCGAGATGCCCAACGCTCAGCAGATCAGCATCAGTTACTATGGCAACAGCCATGGACCAGACTGTGGAGCCAATATGGCTGCCAAAGGGGAACTGCAGCAGCCAAGCTGTGTCTGTCTGTGTGGCTTCACACATGAGCGACAAGCACAACATCTTGGCGCAGTCATCTGTAACCTTCATGTCTTTGGGGAAGCCCTGTTTTGTGCTCTATATGCTCACTGCATGTTTCCTGTATATGGAAAACACGCAGGTCTTCTAGTTTCCGTTTTCATACGCCTGCCTGACACATAGGGCACGTGCACAGAACCAGATCTACAAACATCACAGTAAAATTAGAATGGAGCTGTGCAAAATATTCAGCCTCAGGGGGTCTGGGTGGTCAGCTGGGCTGAAGCACATGCGATGCAGTGACGCATATTGTTCTAATCTTGATAATCAATAAGGAGGACGCACCTAAATCCCTCCCACGGGGATCTTATCAAGCAGCTCTTAAACTTGTTCATTGCAGAAATGATTTCAACATGATCAACAATTTGCTTTAGATTAACTGTGCATGTGTGTTCATACAGTCTGCGCTTCAAATCTGGCCTGAGACTTAAAATAACATCGGACATCTGAGGGATGCTTGGAGCTCAAACACCAGACTAAAAATACACGCCGTGTGCCATGAGAGCACAGTTTGAGCATGTGAATGTGAGACCTCGTCCTTGCAGCGTTAGCACGTTATCACTACCTGCAACAAACAAAGACCTACACAAAGACGACCTGGATGAGCCACACAGACATAAACAAAGCTGAGATAAGGAGATGTTTTTTCAGTAATTCTCTGCAGGATTCTCTCCAATCGAGCAAAGTGCCACAAAATAAACTTAAGCTTTGAGACGTGAGAATTATTTGTGATGATTCATGTTAATCGATAATTGTCTACAGAAGCCTGCTGAGATGAGGCTTCAACCCTCTCTTTGAGATATCACTGATTGGCTGTGACACATGAAGTTAGCGTGCAGGGAAGCTGCATCGGGTATTACTTTCAGCCCAAAATACACATATTCAACTCTCAGTTTTTTACCCTCCATGTGGAATATTTAGAGGATTTGCTCCGTCAAACCGCTTACTAATACACTGTGCTGCTTTAGTAAGATAATTTACAACACACTGTATGTTAAACCATTTAACTGTACATTGTTTAGATTGGATTAGATTCAAGTTTATTGTCATCCTCAGAGTGCAACACAGAGACGATGAAATGCAGTTTAGCATCTAACCAGAAGTGCAAATAGCCGTAATATCCAAAAATATATAAATACACGTACATGGCATGAAGTATAAACATGCAGATAAGGCAGTACAATATTAACATGCAATACCAGTAAAATAGTAAATGATATCCTTCCACTGTCACACCCAAGTTGGATTTATGTCCATTAAAGTTAGAGGAAGCTGCCAATTGAATATACAAAGACAACAGCAACAGTACGACAACCACTGGCTAAGCTAGCGGCAATGCTACACATGGACCGCCCGCGGGCCGATCCTTTCCTTTTGTCTATTGTTCATCCCTCTATTGACACAAACCCTACGTTCACCTTTACACCCATATTAAACACCGAGCTAAGGTTCTCCTGAACCGACTGATGCCAACCATTTCAAGACACAATCACAACAGGAGGTACAATAAGCTAACAGCAGACAAACGGCCATGTTTAAAAATTAAAAACTCACCTATTATGTTGCTCCGTGATCAACAGATCCATAAAAATGGTCTGGAAACATCCACAAAAGTCCAGAAGATCCTCTGCAGTAAAAAATATTTAGTCCAAAACGTGATAATAATCCAGAGAAAGAGGTTTTCTCCTTTTAAATTAGCAGGCTGGTTATCCGCCTTTTCCCAGGAAAAACTTCCGGCCGCCATTTTGTCTGTGGAGTATGATTAGACCAATCACACTCTGCTAGGCGAAGCCTAGCAACCAAAGAGATCAATGATAGTGTGAGTTGGATAGAAGACCCTCCTTCTCTTCTTTTGTGTAAAAATTGATCCAATCCCAAAGAATTTTGCAGTTGACTGACGTTTCAATTAGCCAATGAAATTCAATTCAAATGGTTGAAGGACAGCTATCAAATTACTTTAGGGTTACGATTATTATTGTTGGAAATGGGATCCTAAGCCACGGTTGCTAGGAGTCCTTCAGCCCCAACAGCCTGCTTTTGCCTGTAATAATTATATTTTAGCTTATATTTGTTTAGCTTAATGTCTTTGTTTAGCTGTGTCTCTATCAGCAAAATGCAGTTTTTCATTAGCTTTTAAAAACTGAATTGTTACATTTATTTGGAAATGCAGCTGTTTATTTAAATATAATCTATCAGTCCTTAATTTCTGTGTTTATAAAATACGTTGGATTTAAAATCAGGTCTGTTTATGGAATTTGAGTCCTTGATTTATTTTTAAAGTCTTCATTACTCTCTTTTGTATATTGTCCACTTCATGAAAACCATTTGGAACTCTTTCTGGGTCCTTTGGTTACTTGGTGCTTGATATTGAGGCCGTTTACTTGTAGCAGAGCAGGTCAGAGGAATGTAAGACGTTAATGGTTTCAAAGGTAAGAAGAAAACAGAGAATGCAGTCGTGGGTGGAGGTTCACCACCATAGGACAGATTATTAGTAAATGATGTGTGTGGTGTATGCATGTGATACTCAGCAACCATGTGGGAAGGGCGGCCAATGAGTTCAGCAGCCTTACACCACACACAAAGATGCAGAAATGCCTCATGTTGCAGTTTATTTCCGCCAGTGCTGAGGTGGAGGTCGCGGTGAGTTGGCCACGAGAGAAGACGGAAATCAACACTTTACATCTGGGTAACAAAAACTCAAGAAACACAAGATCTGAACGCTTTTCGAGGGGGAAGAAAAGACCAAAAAAATCTGTTCCTCCTTCCAACTCTCTCTGGGCTCGAGGCCAAGCGAGGGGAGGAAGGAAGGAGGTAGAGGAGGAAGAGGAGGAGGGGAGGAGGGATGAAGAGCAGAGGGAGGGAGCGAAAGCAGGCAGGATCTGTGGGGATTGCAGGGGTGCATGGAACAGATGCAGAATAATTTAACTCTTCCTCGGCCAAACGTGGTCCCGCTCGGTGGGCTCTGCGCTCGGCTCTGCTGATTAGAAACACACTTCAAAGCTTCGCTCCAAACAAAGAGAGCTGCTCCTCTTATTCCAACCAAACAGCCGCTCTTATCTAATGAATTTCTCCTTTTATTTAAGCTAAGATTTCGGGTCCTTGACGAGTCCTTGATGTACAAAACTCTGCAGATTAAATAATTTAAATGGATTGATGAACAATGACACTGAATATTAATTATTTTGGGTTAAGTAATGTATAAAAGTATGAATCCATAATGTACAGTGAAGAGAGAAAACAGAGAAATTAAGAATCTCCCTCAGTCTCTCTTTGTGTGTAAATGTCTTTAGAAACTTATTTTAACTCAGGTCAAATCATTTCTAAGAGACTGGGTTAGCATTCGTCACACGCTGCGGGTCATAAGGCTGATTTTGGGCTCAGCTTTCCTCTTAAAAATCACAAAAAGTGTCTCAATTTCTGGGAAAATTATCGTCACAGATGATTGTGTGATGAAAATCCATTAGAAGACATCTGCTCACAAATCAGTCAGCTTTTCTCAGTCCAGGAAATCCTGCAGTGTGCAGCGGACCCCCCCCCCCATGACCATTTAATAGTGTGATGACTTTATTTACGTCCATATACGTATCTCTTTTGTACTTTCTTACAGTGCATGCTGAAGTTAGTGAGTGCTGGACTTTTAACTCCAATCAGTCTCGCAAGGATCATTTGAATAGATCAGATTTTGAATTAGTCTGTTCAGCTCAATCTGAAACCTTTAATAAATGATGGGCTGCGGCGGTTGTTTCAGGATGAGTGAAGGATAGTTGCCTTTTTTTGCTGTTACCACATGCAGCAGGAAAGGCATCATGACGGCAACACAGTAGTTGATATTCACATCCACATTCAGCTATAACAGAAATCCTAGTTTTTACATGCATGATGCAGCGCTGCGCTCATCTCTCCACCCCCAGAAGAGACATCATTTAGAAAATGCAGGATAGACAGAGTCAGGTAAACATCTACAATGGCCGGCACACTAATTATGTATGCATGGATGCTCGTCTGCTTGAAACGCTTGCTGCACTGTGACTGCACCTCACAGCGTTTAGCTCGGTGATTTAAAATGGAACGACCTTGCAAAGCAAGTCTCATCCTTAATTTTCAAATATATGAAGACCTCTTAACTTAGATACATTGAAATTTCTACTTTTAAAAAGTCTGTTCTGCAGCAATAAGACACGCAGTGCAGTTACTGTGCATTCATCCCGAGTCGAGCGTATGATCAGCTGTGGTTAGAAGCTTTCAGCCGCACTTTCAGTTTTTTCCTCAATCCATAAATGTTTCTGCAAGATGCACAGGACATGGTGACTCAATTTTTCCAGCTGTCATTGAATCAGTCAACACAATCATTTCACGAATGGAAGTCATCAAATCCTTTCTATATACGGGTTGGAGTTCAGTCAATGCCTTTGTTGTGTGTTTTGTGTTTATGTGAGTGTAAGAGGAAGTTGTTGACAGCGGCTGTCCATCATCTGACAGAGATTTGTTGCACATGGTGCAGTTTTTCACATCATGTCTGCTGAAGCTGTGCGCTGCACTCTGGTCAGAGATGTGATGTTTATGTTGGTGTGGTATGGTTTATTTATGCTGGGCAACATAATAAACATCAGAAACAGCATGTTGCACCTCTGTTATTCCACCTTGTATTCATTTCAATCATCAGTTGCTTCAAACGTTGTTTATTGTATGTTAGCAACAGAAAAATGACAGCAAAACGTCATACAATGCAAATCTAATATTAAGATCAAGACCACAAAACGCTCTGATGACGTCACTTCTGTGCTACGCTTTTTAGGATTCAGCACTTGTCCGTGCACACTGGGGTTGAACATGATATAAGTGATCACATCATACTGTGCAGCATCGCAGTAGAGACAGATTCACCACAACGCCGTGCTGCAGTGCTTCACACCTGACGGAAAACTGCACCAGTAAAGGGAAGTTAAGTTATCCCCTCAAGATGCAGAGCAGAGGAAGTGCTGAGTTACGCTGATAAGACTGCGAGAGTCAAACTGAGGGAATGATTGTGGGTCTAACCAAACCTACTGAAGGCTTCACACTCATCTCATTTCACTGAGCCTGAAACTTCAGAGGGGGGAAGCGCGAAAAAGATCAAACTGATGAAGAATGTCCAATTGGAAAATACAGAGAAAGACGAGGAGATATTAACGAAATACTAAAGGAAACAGGCAAGTCAGCCATGCTAAGCTAATTAGCCTTTAGCTGTGGATATTTGTCCATTCAAGAGGAATTAAACAGTTTATCACATCAGACCAGATAATAATCGTCATCTACAGAAAACAACTGGTTAACTAGTTGTTCAATTAGTTACTCAATAATGAGTTAATTCTGTCATTATTCAATATCTCATTTTCCAAAAACTACCATTTTGTTATATCAACATAATGAGAAAATTAACCCTGGATCTTGAGATAAGATTAAAAACAAATAACTGTAAACGTGTCCTGACCTGTAATTACTTAACATTGTACAACAGCACTCGAGTTTATGAATATAGCTGAATGTGAAGAGACTCTCCTCTTTGTGAGACTTTTAACTTCACATATGATGATGAAAGTAGCATTTTACTGTAAAGGACCTGTTTTCATTCAGGCCTTTTCCATTCTCAGAGTGAAACAAAACGCTGATGCAAATCACCTTTTTTCATGAAATTTAAGTTCTGTCTTCAATTACCAAGCCACAGATTCAAACATGCATTTCACGGGAGGCTCTGTTGAACACATGCGCTATTTCAGCTCCGCTCTGTGCTGCACCTACAACAACAGAGACACATTTACACCAGAGAGCAATCCACTGCAGAGAGATCTGGAACAGCCTCTTTGCTCAGGAGCACATGTAGACTGTCACATGCTCTGTCTGTTGTTAATATGAAGTCGTGTTAATCAATTTGGTCTCAATCTGTCGTGCTTGTTCACTGTCTTACTGCTGCTCTCAGAGATCCCTGTCGATCACAGATGATACTGAAATGCATGCTCGATGAGGTTTGAGCTTCTCTGGGTGGAGCTCTTCTTTCTGGAAACTGGTTTATTACAAACAAAGTGATGCTGCGTTCGCTGGAAATGTAAAACACGGCGCTTCTTCAGAACCAGAGCATGCTGTAGTTTTTTATGGTATTGCCTTGGTACATTAAGATGTATGCTCCAACAAGTAGGAACAACAATAAACATTAAAAACTTAGCAATGTCTCTTTGTGCTGTCTATGTGAGCCTCGTCTGATCATCCTGTATCGCTGGACGCTCTGCGTGATTTCGGATAATCCTATTTTCACACAAATGCAATGCAGATTAGAAAAGAAGGTAAGTTGATGCTAGAATCAGTCGTGTTTGAGTCTTTGTTTCATCAAAACATAAAACTAATTTCCATCCTTACCCGGGGAATGGAGATCGTCTGATTATGTAATTCTTTGAAATGACTGCATAATGAAATCTAGCAAAGCATTTCTCCTAATGAGGCCTCTCAGATCTGCAAAAGCTTATAAACACAGATCTTAGTGAAGTAGTCCGTGTGAATCAAAAGACAAATGCAAGTCTTTGAAAATCTAAGCTTTATTATGTTATCGCAATAGCAACAATTAGAGTGATAATGTATCCAGAGCTTATGAAAAAACTGATAAAAAAATAAAAAATGAGCCGCACCACCCAAATATCATCTATATTCTCTGAAAATATTATTATTATCATTATTATTATTATTATTATTACAATCCCATATGACTCACCATCTTATAATACATGTTATATGGGACCTAGCAACCAATCTGCTAATTGAAATCACTTAAATCTGACTTTGCTTAATTTCTTTACAACATTAACTTCACATGTGCCATCACTGTTCGTATCCAGCTGCGAAAAATAACTACATTCATGCTCCCAGAGGATGAACCCTGCTACTTTTAAGCTGGATTTCAGTCTAGTTTGTCCGTTGTGATAGAAAGCAGTGATCACAGTGAGCTGAAGGTTTTCCATGGAGGCGGTTTTTGCTAAATGTGCATTACTGAGAAGAAGATTTGGGTCTTCTTCAACTTGCTCAACTTCGTCTTCACCATCAGTGTATATATGGAGACTAGACTACACGTGCAGGCCGTAACCCTTTAATGTACAACCATGAATCCAGCTGGCACCATATTCACCTGTCGAACATTTTTGATGTGCTTTGTTAATATACTAACACTAGCATATTAGCTAACATGCTAAACAGTGGTGGCATGGTGGCACAAGTGGAAACACTGTTGCCTCACAGCTAGAAGGTCCCGGTTCGAATCTCGCTGTGGCGCTGGGGGCGTGTCCTCCACCATGCCTTCAGTGCCTGCTGCTCGAGGAAAGGGGCCTCTCTGTGTGGAGTTTGCATGTTCTCCCCGTGTTGACCTGTTGTTTCCTCCGTAAAAAAAAACCCCACCAAAAACATGCAAGAAGATCACCACCTGATCAATGGTGACGAAGGAAACTGGCCCCCGGGCACCGGTCGGATGGCAGCCCACCGCTCCTGGTCTGCCGCAGAGGATGGATGACCAGGATGGGTTAAAAGCGGAAGACAAATTTCACCAATTTGCACGGCGTGTTCAGCGTTTCTGTAAAAATGTGTGACAAATCAAGGGGATTGTCCCTCTGCTTCTTCTTCTTCTTCTTCTCCAAACGCGGGCATGTTAGCATACTATGCTAACAGCTAAATGTGGATGGTTGTTAAATCTCCTAGAAGGGGATGAAAAGTACTTTAGGTGGGAGATGAGTGGTGTCGTAGACCTCCTCCTCCTCTGTTGCTGGATGGTTATCTGAGACTTTGATGAGGGACGTTGCGGGTCGTGGTCTCTGCCACCCTGGAGCCCCCAGCTGCAGACCTCTGAATCTAAACTATAATATCCAAATCTTGCTATTCACTTTTTGCTCTGTTTTCTTTATTGGATGATTTTCATAATTGCCTAAAGGATATGCAGCATGGCCCTGCAATCGGCTGGCGACCGGTTCAGGGTGTACCCCGCCTCTCGCCCATTGTAGCTGGGATAGGCTCCAGCCCCCCGCAACCCCGAAAGGGATAGGCGGTATAGATAATGGATGGATATGCAGCATTTTCTCAGGAGGATACAAACCATGACCTTTCGTCTAATAGACCTCAAAGAGCATCGGCGGTGCAGCTGAGGGCAAACACATGAAGCGCACCGTCACAAGCAAATACGGCACAAGGTGCGCTCTCAAGCGATGTGTATTGAAGGCAGAATAGGTTGAAAGGTCACACGTTTGATTTCTGTTGCCGCAGTTTGTCCTGCAAACATGTCCTGAAGAAACACGGCAAGCATCATGTCTTCCATGTGAATGAGTGCGCTCATCGATTAGCCTGACGACCTTCGGCTCATGTGAATGGTCTAACTGCCTCGAAACAACTGTGCTTATTTCAGCTTTGGGATCAGTAAAATGCACTTTAAACTAACCTAAGTTTACTATTTATGTTAAATGCTGTTCTCCTGTCCTGTATTTCACTTGAGTGAAATAAGACAAACTTATTAGCAAACATAAAATCTCCTCAACATGAACCTGTTTCAAGCTGTTACTGTCTGCCAAGTCAAACCCTGCTGATTAATCTTACATTAATTAGCAATTTAAAAGAGCAAAAGCATCTTCTTCAGCAGAGGGCGAGATGTGAGGTTAACAGGTCTGTATGTATTATATACTGTATTTGTATATGTTAGTAGACCCAGGACTGCTGGGAAAGGGTGTGAGGTGAGACACTTCATTCATTTCTTTTATTAAAAATCTGTCTACAGCTCAGACTGGAGCGAAATAAATCTCATATATTTAGTTAATCCGTTTAGTTTAATTTGGATTTCAGCCTGAGAGTAAATAGAACGCAACACACAGCAACAGACAAAAATAAAGAAGTGTTAAAAATAAAGGTTAAATGTGCAGGAGAAGGAAAAGAAACAACAGAAGAAGATGATTATTTGCAAGCCAGACTGTTGTTGTGCTGTTCTGTCGCTTATTTCAGTAACATTTTTTACTTTACCGACTGGTTCTCCCAGTATTCATCTCACCACAATAGACAATGTGAGTGTTTGTTAATAAGCACTGCCTGCTGGATGATGTGTGTGTCTAATTAAGCAGACATTAAAGATGCAGAGAGGGTTTCAGTTTGTGTTGTTGCAGACGGAGCTCGTTCACCACTGTGAAATTTTTCTTCCATAAAAGGAGTGAGTGACCTGCAACAGCGTTGACCTCACCGTGGCGCGTGGACGTCGCGGGGGTCACAATTCACTCTGCAACAGTCTGCATCATACGGCCCACCCTCCCAGTCATCGCACCAAAAACGACTTTAATTCTAACTTCGCAGGACAGGACAGCTTTCTGTGCTTTGCGTCTCAGTGAGTGAAGTTGCAGGAGGAGATAACCGCTTGAAAAATTCAAATCTCAGCACTCAGAGACGCTGTGAAGTGAACCGCACGCAGCATGCTCAGGATTAACATCTCAGCCTGTCTGTCACGCTTTAACCAGAGGAAACCAGGCAGATGAGACTGGTTTGTCCAGATGTTTCAAACGGTGGGATTTCACTCTGAATACTGGGCTCAAGGCAGCTCAGGACTTGTTAATGATGAGTTTCAACTTGCAAAAAAAAGCAATTGATTGGTCATGCGCTTTCAGAATAACAGGCCAGAGGGCTGGTTTATCTGACCCGAGGATAAAGTGATGCAACATCGGTGAAAATATGGAGAATGAGGCTGCTTTTGGGATTAAAACACATTTAAGTGTGTCTTTGTACAGCTTCACAGGGTGATAATACGCCTGGAGGTGGATTCAGATAATGCATTTGTTTTTGACAAAACAATCCTGACTCAAGTCCACTTTTCCAGCTTTTTTCCAGGCTTTCAACCACATCACATGGTCTTCCTCTGTGGATGGAGTCCCATGGGAGCTCTGCAGCTGTTATGACATTATTCATATCACTTTCAGGGTTTCTGAAAACTGCAGTTCTGATCTTTGTTTAAAGTCATTTTAAGTCAAACGTGCGTTCATGTTCACTTAAGCGTGTGCAGCGATACATGTACACGCAGAGGTTGACACTGGAGGGATGTTTTCACATCCGTCTGCCGAGGGGCGGAAAGTCTCTCTGAGCTCACGAGTTTAACACGTGTCCGAGCATGAGGCGAATTATTATTTAAAGAGCATTTGTTTGTGTCTTAAAACATTTCTGGAGAGGATCTCTTAAAAAAAAAACACACAAAGCAGCGTTTCATTGCTCTCTCTTGGCAGTTTCAACTGTGTTTTGGCGTGCTGCGTTGTACCTGTCCACACCCTCTGATGATGTCACAGTGTACTGACTCACCTTGGAGCACACCTGGACATCGCTGCAGCCAGGTGAGAGGTTTAACCACTGGAGTCAGAAACAACAGCTGGCATGTTAATACTGATTAAGACCATGTGATGTGGTCGAGAGCTCCAGAAAAATCTAGAAATGAATCTTGAGTTGGGATCAAACTATTTCCTGATTTTTAAGCTCAATTTTTACACATTTGTCGGTATTCATCTGAAATAATCCTGTGTATTTTTGAGCATACATTAGAAAAAAGTGTGATCAGAGGTTATAATTTGTATTTATGTATGTGTAGTACACGTGTAGTATTTATTCTGTGTATTTTCTACCGTAAAAATGTGCCATTAACAGGTTTAGCTCTTGCACACAACAGGACACAGAGACCGGCGGGTCAAGAAGAGACTTCAGGTGAAGTCTGAAAAGCAGGCGAGTTGAATGAAGCAACCAGAACTCCCCATCAGCCTTAAACGCCCCAAAAAACAAACGCATAACGCATCCACAGCAGGTAAACACTGCAGCTCGCACACTTCGAGTCCAGAAACAAGCCGAACATCCGGGAAACGCAACCTGATCTGCAAAAGACGTGGAATGTTTTCTTCCGCCCTTCAAACCCGGTAATGATGGAGGAGTAAAAAGCGACATGATTGGTGGACGCAGGCAGTAGAGGAGAAATGTAAACCCCTTCGTTTTGTTGCATCGGGGGGGCTGAAAACTGAACGCTCCCCTCTTGTTTTTTTCCTTCCTTCAATGACAGCAGGAGCCAGCCGGGCGGGCGGTGCGGTGGGAAGCTTCCCCCCCGGTACGAGAAGGATCTCCCTGCAAGTCTGCGGTAAGGACAACAGCAGAACGACACCAGCACCTAGAATAAACAGCAGGCAGTGTGCGTGAGGAGGGCAGAAAAACGCACACAATACACAATGGTGTTGCCTGGGGCTGCCGCGATAGCTCTCAGACAAACCCGGGAGAGACTCGCTCGCTTCGCTTGCTTGACAGCTGCAGGGCCAATGGAAATATGCACGGGGCCAGCTGCGCTAGGCTGCAGCCAATGGAAAAATCTGAAATGCTGAGCTGCCACTGGATCCAAATGGTAAGGTTAGGCTGGCTGCAGCGGCCACACCGCCGCCGCCGCCGCTGTTAAACTTCCACCAAATAAAAAGCTGTGTGTGTTTTGGCTGCTGCAGTGGCCATTTTAGGTAAGAAGCACCCTCTAACTTTTGGATGCGGCTTGTCTTTGTGGATAGGGAGAAGGTGTGTGTATGTGTGTGCGCGTGCGCGTGCTGTCTGGACCGGACTGTGGTGGCCAAACAGTGCAGGACTCCGGCATCCAGACTGAATAAACTCCGCGGAGCTGCTAGCTTTATGTGGATTAAATAGATATTGCACGGAGTTCCACTCCTCCTCCTCCTCCTCTTTTCATCCTTCGCCCTCCTCTTCCCTCACCCCTCCCTCCTCTCCTCACCTCCCCATCTCTCTCTCTCGCTCGCTCCTCTCTCCCCTCCCTCCCCTGCCTGCTAATTTTTTATGCATTTTTCTAAACTGTCATGGCGATTTTGTGTCCTTGGAAATAAAAAGCGCCAGTGTTTTTCGGGCTAACCGGGAGGATGTCTCGCCGGTGAGAGCGTGTGTCCGGTGTCCGGAGCAGGTGAGCTGTCCGCCGGGGAGGGTTTTTCTGTGGAGAGATGTCCCCGAGAAGGAGTTTTAGAGGCTGTCCACACGTGTAAGGAGAGGGCTGTTATAATGTATTTACAACAGCGATGCAGTGACATTACAGAGCTAGCGGGGAAAGCTAGCTCGGTAGCAGCGGGTGCTAACATTAAGTAGGACACACTGTCTCCTTGTCTGTGTAGGTGTGTGTTGTGTGTGTTTCGTGTTTTTCATCTCAAGTCGCCGTTTTGCTCGCCGGGAACTTCTTTTATCCCCCCCTCCCTCCTAGCTAGCTCTCCCAACTTGTGGCAATCCGGTAACGTTCAAGCTAGCAGTGCGTTAGCCCCTGCGTCTGCTAGCGTTCGTTACAGCCATAAACCTCAAAGAGGTGTAAGCTAGGTTGTTAGCCTGTTAGCCCCTGGAAACATTTGTAGCTGTAGCAGTCAGGTATGTGCGCGTGCACGTAGTGAGTCATTCAAGTACATTCAGTCATGGAGCGGCGGTGTGTCTGTCTATACACACACACTTTCACCTGGCCAGGTGTAGCAGCCCGGGGCTACAGACAAAGGGTGTGCAGAGAGCTAACTTTATCCCAATCACTGTGGTCTGACTCAATGAATAACTGCATGATTTGTTAATATGATGAATGAGTTACATTAAAGCCCTTAAGACTGAGAAGTTGTCCCCGTTATATTCAGACTTTAGGCTCCAGGCTTTACTGCCAGCATGGCTCCAGGAGGTTTTGTCCACACCGATCAGGATGATGGGGGTCTGAACACCGGTTATTCCCCAAATCCTCTGTGTTTGGCACAATCTAAAACCTATTCATTGTAGATGGGAATGTATTTAATGTCCTCTCATCTATCTGACCTGGATGGATGTCTTGCTTTTGCTTTGCGATGAGCTGAAAGGTTGGACTTCTGGGGTCATTCCAGGGTGACACTGTTGCAGTGTGTCCTCACCTGGCGGCGGCGGTTGAACACCTCATGGGATGAACCGGCCGGCTTTGTGTTGCTCTTGTGATGCTCGTCCTGTGTCGTCCTCCCACAGAAGACATGCAGCCTTGGCTGTTTGAAGACTCTCATGAATGTGTCTGTCTTCGCCGCCGTTATACTTTTTCCTGGCCTTGCAGAACTGCTGCTGCACTTTGCCTCCATCGTCAGGCGTTTCTTGGGAGAGGAAAGGAAACGTTTGCCGCCTTCTTCTCAGTGAAACAGTTAAAGCAGGAGTAGATCCAGCAGTGCACATTTCCATACCTCACAGCACACTTAAGGTAGTTTATTCACACATTCATTCAAAAAATAATCGGAGGAATCCTTTGCAGTGTTATGCTCATACTGATGCACGATGTTTTCAGCTGCTGTTTGTAGGCAAAACAGTGGGATCACAGAACCAGCAGGTCTTGGCATTAAATGCGTGACCTTTGTGTTACAGCACATCTTTACTCTGCTGGTAATTTATTTGGTGAAAATAAGTGTCTTGGTTATTTTACATTTGACAATTAATACCTGGTTTTTCGCAGATAGAGTTCAGAGCTAACTTTCTGTGTGTTTCTACAAATCTCTTGTGATAATTATAGAGCGCAGGTGACCCTTTTCTGCAGGTGACGGCGGTGCGGCACATCCCACCTGTTGTACAAGCTGCAGAGATGTTTGATCACATTCTGACAAAAGAAATATTACGTTTTCTACATTTGAATTGAATTAATGTGTGATCTTCTCCCTCAGCGATTCCATATCGCTGTAGTGTTTAATCATAAATCAGGACAGATACTCGCAGCCAGTGACATCTGCGCTACCTGGCCACTTTATTAGGTACACCTCTGCAGTTCAGTGCATTTACAGCAGATCTGTCACAAATTCTACGATTAGGAAGATTCTGATTTTCATTTTTTTATTTGGTAGACACTGTCAGAGATGTTTTCATTCAAGTATATGTTTATTATTGGGGTCATAGTTAGTGGTACAGTTGTAACTTTCCTATATCAGCATGTTTCTAATGTTCTTGCCCTCCCAGTGTAATGCAGTCCACTGCAAACTACAGCCTCAATAATAGACATACAGTACATGTATGCCTCTCTTACAGCATCGATTAAAACTGAACGTTATTATCTTTGCAGAGATTGAGTTTCTGGCTCAGGTGTTGTGTTGGATTGCATTCGATTTTTGCAGGTGTACCTGATAAAGTGGCCGCTGAGTGCGTAGCTGCATCGTTACAGCTACGTTCCAGTTGATAAATCACTGGTTGAAACTGTACATGTGATAATTCTGCAGCGAAATGAAAACTACCTGTTTCAGTATCAAAGTGACGACAGACGTTATGGGATATCGATGGCATTGAGCATAAAGCACATCCGCCGTATCGGGGTTCACTATGTGGACCTTTTCACTGCCTTTATAGCAAAGAATAACAAGCAAAGTTAGTGCTTTCGTGACTAATCTGAGCTCAATAGTGCCTGATCAGTAAATGACTGATCAGTTTCTTGGTATGTAAGAAAAAAAGCTACGTACGAACTGACGTCAAACGACTGTTAATCAAACTGCAATTGAAGAAAACCGCTGACAGCGAGACATCTCACAGAGACAGCAGAGCGTTTTTCTAAAAAAGAATATTTTTTTGTTTCCTGAGGTGTTCCTAGAGCTCTCTCCATCCACAGGTAGTCTTATTCTGTTGCAGCTGTGATTAAGCTCCTTCGTGGATTGCACTGTGGGAGAATGATGTACATCACAGCGCACTCAAAAATCAAGTTGTTTTTTTTTTTTGCATGCATATTAAATGCTTTAAATACACTTAATTTTGTCCTTTTTCCAGTGCGAATGCGTCACATACTCAAAGCCTGCTTTGAATAAGTGTGTAGTATGGATTTGGGACACCTCTTAACACTCACACATCAAATTTAACACGAGAATCTGTGAATAAGCCAAAAAGAGACCGTCAGAAAGATTTGTTGTTGGTGGTGATGATGCCACAGCTTCTGTTTTAATGAACTTTTACTGTGAATTTGAAACAAATTCTGGCGCTTTGTTAGTACATCACATGGCAACACGATGACGAATTTACTCAGAACTTTCTATTCTAACTTTCCACCTTGCAGTACACAGAGTAACCAGAGGCATATGATCCTGTCAGACTGCTTTTGTTCCTCAGCTTGCCATCTCAGATCAAATTATAAGGCGAGCCTGTGTTGATGGTTTAGTGTTGAATCAAGGTGTTATGTTAAGTCATCCAGAAAATTGAACAACTGCTGTAGTTTGTCTAAAATCACTGTAATCGTCCTTTGAGTGATGCAGTCTTTCCAAACAAAGCTACAAAAGATAGGATAATAAAGATAATAACCTTTATTTATATGGTGCTGTACAGACATAAAAGCAGGCGCATGTAAGCAGTGGGTTGTGCAGACTTTTCAGGCTCCTGGTGATGGAAAACTTCGAGCGCCGTGCGTTCCCTTGCAGACTCCGTCCTTTGATTGCAGGGTCGCAGGTTGGGTGTTCGGATGCAGGTGTCGGCAGCGGCTGTGTGAAAATTGAACGTTGAAACCCAGAAATGCTCTAAAATCCCACTGAGTTCAAACAGTGTTCAAACAAGTTCTGTTGTTTTTTTTAGCGAAAGACACCAAAAGAGAGAAAAGTTTTTTTTGGCGTTCGCACTCGCTGCTGTTAAGAAGATGGTCTGTGTGTGTTTTTTTTTTGTCTTTGTCACTTCTGTGGGTGGAGACAGACGGGATTTGTTCTGAGCAGAGAGGGTGAATCTCAGTTTAGAGTCTCATTTAGCGTCAATCAGCATCTCGTTTAGCTGGAATGGAAGGCGCTCGTCTTTTCTCCCTGCAGAAGGCAGCCGCACGTTTACATTAAAGGATAAATGTGGCACAGAAACAGCAGGTGACATCACAGTGATCGTCCAGAAACTGTCCTGTTGTAAAAGCTTTTGAATACCGCTGGAGGTTGATCTCGCCTAATCTGAGTCTCCTCTTTGGTCGAGCTTCCCCACGATGACTGAACTAACCAATAGGAATCAGTTAAATCATCCGGTGCGTTATACATACTATAATACAAACGTACAGGAGACAAATGTGGCAGATGAAAGATGCTTTTTGCCGTCTGACGACACCAGTTTCATCCTGTTACCCTTCATTTTATTGTCAACCACTCGAACCCAAAAATCCATAAAGGGAGGTGGAGCTGAAATGATGAGTTGAATAATTGATAGGGCGATTGACTGAGAATGAATATTTTGATAATCTTTCATTAAGGCCCCCTTCATCGGTGCGTGTCTCCGTTTTATATCACTGCGTTATCTTTGTGTTTTGGCCTGTTGGTCAGACAAAAGAAATCAATCTGAAGACCTCACCTTGTGATTGATGTTTGGTCAAAACGCAGAAAGGCTTCTGTGGTTTGTCCGTTCAGGGCTACTGTAGACACATGGAAAGGAAAACACAAAGATTTTTATTTTCAACTGGTTGTACACTAATGAAAACATATTTATGAATATTATTTTGAATATCTGCCATTTGATCTGCCTAAATCCTACACACTGGACCTTTAAAGGGAGCGCTAAGTGGGAGGGAGGTTAGAAGTCATGCTGTGGTGTGAACTAAAGACCACGGCCGGTTTTGTGCAAAGGGCTGTTTAACTCTGTGATGCTGTGTTCATTTTAAATCACCTGTACCTAAGTGTCTTTCTCCAAAAATGCAGTAACTGTGGTTTCAGTGTGGTGCTTTGGTCCAACGAGTGGAAAAAGCTGGAGGATTCAGTTGTGACCTTTAAATATAGCACACAATAGTCTAAATATGTCAATGTCACAGAAGCGGCGGACTAGGTCAGCTGGATGCTCGGCCCGAGGAAAGAAGTGAAAATGTGCCAGCAGGAGATGCGACAGAGGTTGATATTTGGAGGTGATCAGTGATTTATCTAATTAATATGAGAAAGCTGAGTCTGGCTGTGTTGTAACCCAGGCTGCCACTGACAACACTGTCCGCTCCTTTGTTTGCTCCCTCGTGGGAGCGTCGTACAGCCGGAGCGGGGACGGAGCGAGGAGGAGCTGTGTTCCATTTTAAAGGCACACTCCCCACTTTGTGCATGCAAACACGCGCATGTTTGGAGAGGATGGGGCCGGATTTGGCTTTGGTTTTGCACAGCCGGCTGCTCCTCCTCGTCCCTCAAGTGAGTCGCCTCCTGGTGATCCTCAGACACGGCAACCTCTCGCGCAAGGGCAAGTGGTCGAGCGAAGGGAACAAGGTCGTTGAAAAGGGAACGGGTTTGTCCGCCGAGACGGCGAGGAGGATGTCTGTCAGTGGCTGTTTGCTTGAAGTCTGCTGTAGCACCCGCTTTTCCAGGCGATAAAAATAAATCCTGGAGGCTATTTATTCTGGAAGATTTCACTGGCAGGAATGAAAGTGCAAATAGGATTTTTACTGTGTAAAGAAAGAAATACAAATGCATTTTATTTAAAATTAATCTGCTCCCCGATGACGTTTTCATTACTTATTAATCAGATTATTTTCTTAATTTAAGGTTTAGCAGAGAATTGAGTAATTGACTCATTATTCCAGCTCTGATCTTTAAGGCTGGGTTACATAGCTGTGAGCCTCTTCTTAATAATCATCAGATGTATGAAAAATCACTCGTGTAACCGTCAGTGATGTTAGCGACGCTGCTCTTTTACACGTTACGTGAAAAACTTTTCATTATGTGTGTCACGAAGAGCTGTTCAGTGGCTTCTAATCAGTTTTCAAGTTTGCAATTGAATGATATCACAAGATCATAACAGTGCAGTTCTGTGAAAAAGTTGACATTTTTGCAGGTTTGGCTTTCAGATGTGGCCTCCTTCGTACCAAAGCACGGGTGTGTTTGCGTGTTTGTTTGTGTGTTTGCGTGTGCGGGTTCTGCCACATAAGGCTGCAAAACGAGCGAGCGGCAGACTGTTGTTTTGTCTCTGAAAACGGCCTGCTCTCGCATCAATATTCATGGGTGACAGGTGTGTCGGGATAAAACAACTTGGCACAAATCTTGAGAAAAGCCTCCATGCTGTCTTTCTCACTTACATTTGACTGCTGTCATTTTTCTGGGGGAGGGGGTTTAGTAAGAACAGGAAGTCAACATCTTCTTTACATCGCTGTTTCCTCTTTCTTACACTTCTCCGTCACACAGAATCACTTTAGAGCTGCAGGGGTGTTCAGAATGTTAACCATCAGGGCGCTGAGGGCACTCTGATGCCGATGAGGAACTTTGTTCTGCCGTATCATCTGTGGTAAAGCTGACTGAATGGCTTCAGTTCAAGTGTTCTGCATTTCATCCTGCAGAAAACAGAAAGCTGATGTGTTTCCAGATGCCAGAGGAGGAGGAGGAGGAGGAGGAGGAGGAGGAGGAGGAGGAGGAGGAGGAGGGTCGGTCTGTATGGTGGGGTGCGATGGGTGGGGTTTGAATCTACCGTGAGGCCATCTCTTTGTCATTCTTAAAGGTCATTTTTACGGCATTTAATCTCCACTAGATTGCTGGCCTTAACCGTGGAGTGACAGTGAAGATGAGGGCGAGAGGTGGTGACATGCAGTAAGGCCACACAGTCGAATCCTGAACACAAATTTTATTTTCTGCGATGGAAACTGATCCCAGTTGAAGATAGAAGCGTTTTATTTCGGCCCTCTGCAGTCACTGGAAGTGCTTGAGATTCCAGCAGAGCTGAGCAGCGGTTCAGTATCTGTGTTTATTGTCTCCGCAGATAAACGCGCTGTGACAGAATCCTCATATTGAATTATTCGCAGATCTCATTTCTTTCTTTTTTCCAAACTTTATTGAACGGGGCATGATGTACGGTGTTTAAAGTCATTTGTCAGCGGCACCCCATGCTTTCTCCATCGCCCTATTTTCCACCCATGTGATTTCAATATTTCCTTAGATTTCTCGTTGGTTAAGTGTGATTGAAAGGAAATGTGTTAAGTCTGCTACGCTAAGTCCAGTTTCAAACCTCATATCATTTTAATATTAGCATGTAGCTTCACGTTGTTGTTTGTTATCCCCTTTGGATGGAGCGGTGACCCCATCGACAAGCACTAACGGCCCTATTTAACCCCATTTCTGGCTCAAACACTGTCATATAATGTAGATTATTTTGCGTGCTCCATCTTAACCCATCACACATCCTGACCATCTACAGACACTGAATGCAGCCATGTGTGCAGGAGACTTAATCAAACACAGATACCCTGTCTGTACTGACTGAGGCAGCTTATTTGCAAAATGCTACTTACTTGATGTTATCATAATGGGAGCATAACTTCATTAGCTTTCCTTAAATAAAAAGCTTGACAGTGAAGTCAAACAAAAGATGTGGACGTGAGTTTATCCAATGAACAGCGACGCAAACAAAGGCCGGCCTGTAGCTCGTCAGGAGGACATGAGGAGGGATAAAATGCCAACAAGGTAACCGAGCATTAAGATAGAAATGGACCGGCGGTGGAAGAAAAAACTGATTCAATAATAATAAAAATAATGCTTGTTAAGATGGATTTGTGGTTTTTAAAATACTGTTCATGTACACAAACAGATTGCTTGATTGTCATTTAGTGTCTCTATGGAAACAGAGGATGAGGAGATGAGGCTATGATGCCGTTCCGTCCTGTGGTAACGCAGGTTCACTCTCCCTGTGTTTATTTTCACTCCATGCCCTGACGCATCCTCCCACGTGACAGGCATAACGCATCACACGGGCCCCGCCTCTCAGAGCGATGGTGTCGGCGGGCCTCGGGGCGTGGAGCGTCCCACATACCCCGAAGCTTTAGCCAATCAGGCTTACGAGCTTGTTTTAGCCACCATAAGTGCCTTTTATTGCTGTGGTATTTCTGCACTGCGTTTCCGAGAGATCACCTGGCAGCCTGGAGGCGTGCGTGCTACCTGACGGCTTCTTTGTAGATGGGGGTTGTGTTTGTGTGTGTTTCAGTAACAGCTCGAGCATTGTCAGGTGTTTGTGTCTTGGTGGCACTGGTCTGTCGGACAGGTGCGCACGAGGAAATGAATTGCAGTTAAAAGGCTTTATTGACAGAATGTACAGTGTCTGCTTTAAGGATTAAGTGTCACGCTGTTAAAGATGGCAGTTATGAGTCTGGTCTAAACTTGTGTGCAGATGCTGCAGCCCCCCCTTAATGGTACAGTGAGACAGGTGGTGGGAGTGCCTGAATGCGTGCGCTGCTGCAGAGTAGCGCGCCACAGATGCCATTTTATCATCCATGTGTTAAGCAGTGAAAGGGCGATTCTGCTGAATGTCATGAACAGAGAGTACGAAATATGAAGAGCACCTGCTCTTTCTTTGAAGCAAAGCGAAGGTAGTGACCTGCTATTGACACCACCTCTTCTAAATCTGCTCCAGCTTTCTGGTGGAGAGTTTGACAGGCAGGAAGTTCAGAGAATGAATGGATGGTGGAGCGAGTGGGGAGCGCTGGAACAGGAAAATACGTGGCTGGCATTGATTGTGTGTAAAGATACCTGCAGCTTTTCGGCTGACTAGTTTACTGAGTTAAGTTTTTTTTATGTAAAGCGCCCACTTGGTGCGTGTGATTCCTTTCTTTTAAAGCACTTTAAGCTTCAATTCCTGTATGAAAGGCGCTCTGAAAATACAGTTTATTATTATTATTCTTATTAGCATAAGCAGCTGCTTTCTGACAACTGTTGTCTGCTTCTTGTTAAAGAACCATAAGGCAAATTATGATTTACGCTTCTGTGCTATTGAGATTAAACCGACTTGAGCAGCACTTTGAGCGCATGAGAAGCTTTCCCTCTTCAGACCTGACTTCAGACTGACTGGAGGAAAAATTATTTATGGGAAAGCCCTGCCAGTGTCTGCTGCAGAGCTAGTTGAAACAGCTGGGAAATGAACATCTGTCTGACTTCTCAAAATGACATCTCAAAATACGACATTGCTTCTGTTGCTCTTCTTGTCCTCCCTGGAGGACTTCGTGCTCCAGGATGTGTTGAATGGATGGTCTTCACTGAAGCCATGAGATTTGACTTTGTGATAATCAACTAGAGATTCAACCAAGAAGGGCTGCGTTATGTCTCGAGATATCTGGACGCCGTTATGAAGTTGTAGGCAAACGTGTGGAAAGGATTTGTTCCACTCCGAGTCTGAGACAGCACAGCCTGTAACATCAGTCGTCTCCATCATGCTGGTGCTGCGCTGCACCTGTTCTGTGCCTGCACGGTTAGACTACAGCGTCAGCACCGTGAGCGTTTCCAGTGGAACACCTGAAAGTATGCTGTGCTGGAACTTGTTGGAGGCAACTTTGGCAGCACCCAGTGATGCCAGGCTTTACCAGATATGTTTGCGTCCTGCAAATCAATGCAGGTAAATTCCAGGCGTCGCTGTCCAAACGTTGGCTGAACGCTAGTCATGTTCCTCTGGATCTGATTTTGTACTTCTGGGAAAAGGTGTGACTGGACGTCCGATTTTTGCTGCTTGCTGATTAGAAATCACCAGATCTGTTGTGAATTTTCAACCTCTTCGAACAAAATTCTGTGCAAATAAAATCTTGTTTATACCGCTGCACACTTTGACTCAGAGCTAATGTGCTGGTTAGGGTGGAGAAATGACGAAAATTATCTAGCAGCAACTTTAAAATGTAAATTGGCTGTTTGCATTGATTTTTATGAAATGTGGTTTGGAAAAAAAAATATAGATATTCACTTCATTAGGTGCACTTGTAGAATGTAAGGCAAGTCAGCCTTTAAGTATAATAATGTTAAGTTTTGATGCTGTCAGGCAGGTATTAATTACTCAGCATGCTGATTATTGAGGCTGATGTTGGGATTTTTTTAATATTCAGATATGAAAAGCTGAAGAAGGGAAGAAGTAGTCGGTTATTAAAGTAGTTGATTCCTTCGTTCAGCTTCTCAGAGGTGAAGCGTGTTTGTGATCATGTGGATACGTTTAAAGACATGTTACAGACCAAACAATGAGCAGCAGAGTCATCGATTATGGAAAACAATATCTAGTTGCAGCTCTGACTGACGGTCCGGCTCATCAGCTGATGTTCGGCCTGCAGTGAAGCGTTTAGCGTGCGGTGGAAAACTTTCAGTGTGTTTTGTACTAATGTGACGCTCGTGTTATTCGCCTCTGAGGCAGAGAGGTGAGTGCTCATATGAAGTTTCACTGGTTGGGTAGCCTTGTGGAACCAGATGCTGTCCCACTGTCTGACCTGTTTCTGAGAGCCCCGGCGTATATTCAGAGACACTCGACTCCCTAACGAGTCTCTGTCCTGTCAGAATCGCTTGTTTGAGAGCTTGTTTCTTTTTAGTTTTGTGCTGGAAGAAGAGTCGAGATCAGATCTGATTTCCCCCCGAGGAACATTTACTCTTTATTTTCAGGTGTTTTGCGGTTGCTTGGTGCCTTTTGTTGTCTTTACATGAAGGCCTTTTGTATTTGCTCAGTGTAAATGTTGGTTTTAGTTCATTTTAACCAAACTCAATTGTATATTGGCTCATTTCCAATCTGTGAATCAATGTGTGTGACTTGAAGCCTCACCTGATCGTGAGCATTCAGCCACTGCGACCCGCCTCTGGCTCTGAGGTGAGCAGGTGGTGCAGGCGGGTGGAGGCAGGTGTGTGACTATAGCTGTTAAGGTGTGTGATTTCCGCCAGGCAGAAAAAACAATGGCGAGAGGCAACAAGAGCTCATGACTTCAACAAACTCTCAGAAAGGGCAGCCACATCGGCAAGACTCAAGACGCCTTTGTTGAAGACTTCATGGCTGCATGCGTGGAGTCAGATGTTCTGCTGGACAAAAATGAAGAAGCTCCGTCTGTTTCTGGTCAGACGATGTAAATTGAACGTGAGCGCAGACCCATTCACCGGTGTGTTGGCGCTGCATGTGGAGGCTGTGCTGCAGGAGATGAATATGAAATAGTGCCGTGTTGTGTTGCATCAAATTAGCTGATTTTTGTTAAATTTGGATTTTTTTTCTTATTGGATTGTTGCAATTTTACTCATCCATCACATGATTAGACCCCTTTTCTGATGAGAAAATGTGCTTAAATCATAAACAGGGAATTAAGCAAAAATTACCGCTCTACAAACGGCAATCTGCCAGACCCGAGAGGTCTGACACATGTAACTCGAATGTTTGCAGCGTCCTGCTCCTCTGTTGCACATGGCTGATTTCTTCATGGTAATGCTCACTGCAGTTAATGTGTCCTAGCTTAGCCACAGGAGCTGCTAAGAAACCTGAGTGTTTCATAAGTGATCTAAAACATTTACACATAATTCTCAGAAAGCAGTTAGCGGCAGAAATCGCACTTGTTTAATGCAACATGAGCTTCAAAGATGAGAACAGCTTTACAGACAGTTTTATTTATGTTGCATGATGCCATTTTCTACATATGTTTTCTGCAGAATGCTTGGTGGTGATTTGGGATGTCTTCGTCTCTCTTCATGCCAGTGAGATGGGCAGATCAAAGCGATTGACACGGACTAAAGAGTGGCTCACTCAGGATATTTTCTGGTGTGGGGAAACTTGTACAGTGAGGAAAATGGATGTTGGTATGCGTAAATGCACAAACATGCAGGCGGATAGATGCTCAGTCACTTCTCAGATAAAGTGCTTAAACTGACAGTGAGCTGCAACTTAATTTACGTTCATGCTATTCAGGAAAGACTGGACTTGAACGCTGTCTGGTAGCTTGTGTGCGTCTCACGTCAGCACCCCGTTGTGCTCAAGGGACAGCCTGAAGTCTGCAGTGCAGATCATTGTGGGCGAACATGCATATCCTAATGTGCACAAGTGTCCTGCTTTGAATGCAAATATGCACCTTTTTCTCGTGTCCTTCAGAAGGCACAGTTACAAATCCCTTCCAAAACATCAGTTAAATGATTTGTTCCAAACTATAAAAAAGCTGAACTGAGAACAGTGTTTCCTCAGAAGTGAAAATAACCACTGAAGTGGGCAGAGGCTGCCGGTTGACTCATATCCTCAGGGCAAATCACAACATCTTCTTTGCATTTCAAGTGATGGGAAGTCATTAACCTGCGTAAAGACAGAGAACCGTGAAAGATATCTTGCATATATTTTGACAGTGCAGATAAAACGTGTTGAGGTTTTACTTGCTCTACTCATGTGGTTGTGTTGAATGTGTCACGACTGTTTCAAAGAGGCGTGAAGTTGAATGAATCCTATTGGCTTTGGTCCCGTCCACCTCAGTACCCCTGCGTGAAACCAGCCCCGCTGGCAGTCCTGCTACTGTACTTGCGAGTTTCAAAAAGCGCTTCAGATGCAGCGTGCAGCTGTGCAAGAATGATCTGTTCGGGTTATTCTGAAATTATTCTCTTTCAACATGTCTGCGCTGTGTCATCGCAGCCCCAAACAACCCCAGCAGCAGCAGCAGCAGCAGCAGCAGCAGCAGCAGCAGCAGCAGCAGCAGCAGCGTTTCCACTGAAGCCTGAGTGAAAGCTAAGGTGGTAGCCACCGTTGAATCCCTCCCTCACACATTTATCCCACGTCTGTGCTGCATTAGTGTTAATGACGGTTCTTGATCTGTCCTGAGGGAAACCCATGAGAAACAAAGATGGTCCTTTCTGATTATCACAGTCTAAAAATGATGCTCTGTAGTAGTTCCCAGAGTAGTGGTAATAATAATAGTGGCAATGATACCACTATTCTGAAACAATGCGATTTCTGCACTGTGGGTCTCATGGATGTCCAGTGATTAATCATCACAGCTGTTTGAGATTTTGGGAGTGTGTTCAGTCCAAATTCAGCTTTGAATCATGAGCTGAACTTGTGCTCTGTTGCCAGTTAATCACCATAGATTGAATTTCCAGTACGCTGGGATCTGTACTGGTGACGCGTACTGCGTATTCTTGCTTTTGTTGACTTCTTTGTTGAGCATAAAAAACTGGCAGTGTCTTTGAGCAGGTGCTTTTCTGTCTGTTAGACCCTCTAAATACAAATTAGTGCAGAATTAGCTGCAAAACAAGAGTAATCTCAATGCTGATGTGTAAACACAGCTTCTCATTGGTGGGTGTTAGTAAAACAACACCTGAAAATAAGCTTTCTGTGTCAGATGGGTTTCCGTCCACGCTAATGCTTTCTTATCATTTTCCTCAAAAGCACTCTAATTGAAAACAAAGCATGTGTGCGTGCATGTGTGTGTGTGCATGTGTGTGTGTTTCTGCTTTCAGAACATAGAGCTCAGTCTGTATATCTGCTGTTTTCTGTAGAAGCAGAGTAGGAATTTCTGGCCCAACTTCACTTCCAAGGTGCACTGACAAAGGAAAAAGTCTGCAGGGGTTCAGCACTTGTAGCATACAAAACAACTTTATTGTCAGAGCGGCGTGTTACAACTTGTGCTGAACGCAATAATAAAGTTGTGCTCAATAGTACAGGTGCTGCTGGAGTTTTAACCTCCTACATCTGCCGTTTCCCTTCAGATCTTCTTGTTTTTCCTCTTGTCTCTGTGCGTCCTTGAAGTGGAGCCACACAGCTCTGGGATAAACGCAGATTTTTTTGCTTAAATTGAAAAAGTCTGAACTCGCTGTTCGTCTGAACACACTGTAAAAGTTCTCCGTCAACACTGAAACAATACAAAAAAAGTGGAATCCTTTTAATTTGGCTCTTCTTTCAGTCGGCAGACTTGAACATCTTTACCTTTTTCTTACCTGTTTTCTGCCTTACTGTTGTTCAAGTGTCCTTTTAGCGAGAAGCCTCTCAGTAACCAGCAGGCTGCAGTTGTTCTTGGAGTGAATGTCTCTTGAATGTGAAAAAGGTTATTGATGAAAGCATTTGAGCAAACTGTCTTCAAATGTGGGCTACAAAGATTAGCTCCTTGAATAGATGCTCGAGTTTTATGCTGCTTATGACTTTCAGGAAAATGCAAGCCCAGTTTTCTTAGAGATTTCTCAGCTTTGTGCAGCGTGAAGTAGGTCCAGAGTGTCTGAACACCTTCTTTTTGGCCTCCAGCTTTAAAAATTTTGCATTTTTCGATGGCTTAATAAGATTTTGGTGGTGTTTGTTTGGTGTGCATTTCTTCAAGTAATACGAATTATTTCCTTTTGTGTGAACAGATGCAGTGAAGGGATAGAAGATGAAAATACACAAGAAGGACAAGCAGCAGGTTTGTATTGTACCCACACACGCACACACATGCTTACATTATAACAGTAAAAAAACCCTTCACACACGCAGCATTTTGATGTTGATATAAGACATTTGTCAGCTTCAGCCTCGAGTGTGTTTATCTTTTTGGACGTATTCACGAGCCCTTAAATATTATAAGACAGCTTAACCCCAGATCCTGGGGTAAGTGTGTCCTCTGTTACTGTCCACATGCACGAATGGAGGCTCCTGTGGTACAACACAGATGCTATCAAGCCGGCGTTTTCAGCGGAGTGAACGGCGGCACTCTCCTGAGCATCGACAGGAGGCCGCAGTTTTGGCAGCTGGAGTCACAAAGCTCTGTAATTTATCCTAACGGGTCAGAAAACATCAGCGAGGATGCGGACTCTACAACTAAACAACATATATTGTCATTGTTTACATCCTGATGTAGTCTGTCTCTGTGTTGGATTATGCGCTGCTCTTCCTTCTGAGCACCACCTCGCACAAACTATTTGCTCCTGCGCGTTTGGTCTAAAACCACCAATTACAATTAGTCATTTGGCAGACGCTTTTATCCAAAGCGTTATACGCTATATAATGAACTCACACACCAATGGTGCAGCATCGGCATGCCCAAGGATGCTTCGGCATGTGGACTACCGAGGCTAGGGATCGAACCACCGACCTCCTGATTGGTGGACGACCGCTCTACCTCCTGCGCCACAGCCGCCCTCTCATCACCATAAGTCCACCTTAAATTGTGGTACTCTATAGTACTGAAGTGCTGCATAGTCTATGACTAACCCGCATTAGGAAAACAGAAGATGGTGCAGTTTAAGATCCATACAGCAATGCTAATGCTAAAGTTAAACTGCATAATGTAGCTTCCTGCAGCACAGGAACCTGGATCCCTGTTCGCTACCAAGTGCACTGTTTACATCTCACCCTTTCATTTGAGTTTTTTTATTTGATTACACTTTAAAATTTGCATAATAGAACAACAATGTCCACACTACAGTTTTTCCCCATATTACAATCTTCATCTTTGATTCGCCTGTAAATCCATCTGTTCGAAATCTTAGCTTCCTATTTGACTGCAGAGTAAATGTTATCGTATGTTTATGAGTATGAGTGTGTATGTGTCTGTACCTCCGAGTCCTGAACAGTACAGAAGGTCTTGTGATAGAAAGCCCTAACCTCTGAAGTTAGTCATTTTTTTTGCCTCGGAGCTTACAGCCAACAGAGGGTGCATTAAGTAGGGATGGGAATCGAAAGGCGGAAATGTTAAGAACTGGTTCAATTCCTGGGAATCGTATCCCGCCAAGCTTATCAATTCCTTTCACTGATGCTGCCGTGTTTGCAACAAGGAGTGGCGGCAGAGAGGAAGAAACGGTCACAGCGTGGCTTCATTTCACGCAGAGGGGCGACGGCGTGCTAGTTGTAATGTCTAAAAGTTCTAGTGAGCAATATGCTGATGCGTGTCTTTGCAACGCAGGCTTAAATTCCAGGAATGGCGTTTATTTGACACGCTGCTCTCCACCTGAGCAGCACATGCATTGCTGAGGGTAAATATCCTGTTATGATAACATTAGCGGCATGCAGGCAGGCGCAGCACATTTCCTCTTTGACTAAGAAAAGCTAAATGAAAAGAATGCTCTGCAAATATTCGCTCACTTCATCCATCCAAGACAGACGCCGGCTCAAAATTGATCAGGAATAAATGATGGAGTTGGCTCTAGCATCAGTAAAACGTTATCAGCTCCCATCCCTGACATGAATTCACCTGAAAAGCCTCCGTGACGTTCCAGGTGTCCTCGAGCCGTCTCGCTCGTGGTTTTGTAGTTTTTTTCTGTTCGGGGTGTTTTCGTATTCCTTGTTGCAGTTGGTTGATGTCTTGCTGTTTGTAATATTTATGAGTCAGGCTGAGCAGAGTGATGAGTCAGAGTTTTTGTAAGTGCGAGGTGACACAGCAGTCTCTCAGCTGAGCACGAGGCCTCCATAATGCAGTGACGGAGGGGCTAGCGCTGTCAAAACAGGAAAACATTCACCCCTTATCATTCGGTGCTTGTGAACACTTGATTGTTAGTTTTTTTTATGAAGTCTCTCAACATGATTTAGCATTGGCATGTAGTATTTGTGAATGACTCAGAAATAATCTTGGACACTGATTTCCCATCAACACGAGTGTTCGCAGTTTTCAGGCATAAAGAGTAAAACAATGTATGAAATTTAACAAAAACCAGGAAGAACACGAGGAAGGTTTTGCAAAGACTTTAAATTCTGCAGCAGTTCACCTGCATTTCTTCAGCAGACGAGGGTAAAAACCTCAAAGAACCTCCCAGAGGACATGTTTTCCTAATGCAGCATCTCTCTGAGCAAACGGCACATTTGTACAACTGCAGCTGATTTTTTACTGGCTGATCTGGTGCATGACTCGTCTGACTTTGCGTTTGGGACAGTTGGTGAGATTTTACAGGAATTTAGTGTGTTTTGTGGTGAGATGGGTCACCTGATAAGCCTCCAAACTCCGACTGGTTGTCTGACAGCTGGTGCACCCCTAAGGTTGCAGAGCGGAAAGAAACCACCTTAAATCTCAAACTGCAGCCATCGTGAAGCGTCATGCAAACAGCAGCGGTGCCATCTGCGGCTGTCTGATTCTGTCACACCTGCCGGAAAGCACCGCATTCATGATTTGATTTTGAACCTTTCCTCCATATGAATTTATTTATAGTCACTGCGCTTTAAATGTGCACGCAGAATGATAACCATAATGATTTGTATGGGGAAAATATACCAAAGGAAAGCCACCCGAGCAGCTTTTGACAACCTAAAACTTGAAGACAAACAAATGAAACACTCTGGCAGCTCATGGTTTTCAGACTCTTTTCATGGTTGTGATTTTGCAGACTATAAACACCCTTTGAGCCTGAAAAAGAGTTCATCCTGCTTTAAGATCCCATCTGCTGAGGTTTGGATGCATGGGGGATGACTGGAGAAAGCTTTTAATGTTAAATGTGATGTTTTTCTCAGAGACGGCAAACAAATTGGATCCGTCGCTGTTGGTTAACGTTCAGAGCGGCAAAGCTTTATGGAGGGCAGAGTCGGTCTGTCGGTTTGTTGTCCACTTCGGTCCAGACTGAGTTATCTCAGCATGTTTTGGAGGGATTGGTGTGAAATTATGTACATTCAAGACTTTTCTTCTATTGCTTCATGTAAGCTGACATGTTTCAATGAAATGTCTTGACACCAGAAACCAGTCCTTTGGTTTCTAATGGTGTTCCTGTCAAGCTCAGCTGTCATTAGCACATTGTTATGCTAACATGCTAAGCTAAGATGTTGAACATGGTTATCATTTTCATGTTCAGTGCAGCCCTTCAGAGCTGCTGGCACGTTAAATCAAATCAAATCCTGATTGCTAAAAGTGCTTGAAGGTCAGCTGATCGTCGCAATGTCGACGCAGGTTTCTCATTTGACCCCTGTTGTAGGTGTTGCGTTGTTGCTGGCTTGTATGTGTATTTGACTGGCGTAGAATAATTGATAGAGGCTTGAAATGATGAGCAGCTAAATCAATAATATATCAGGTGAAGTGAGCTTTTATGAGCATGTCCTGCTCTGTCGTACGGGTCGTATCGATCATTTCCTCAATCACATGAGCTGTATTATCCCAGCACAGTTTAAGCACTCGCACACCTGCAGTGTTACATCCAAACGTGAAGTTTAAGATGAAGTTATAGCAAAGCCTGTCAGCGGGAGCACGCTGCAGTTTGCATCAGCTCGCGAAGAAGAGGAGCTGATGAGATTTCCACTGATGCAGCGACGGAGCGCGTCTGGTATCTCATCTGCATTTCAAGTGGCCGTCACGTTATCTGGTTATCCGCCGCCACATCTTGAAACAGCGCAGCGATAATGTCGTCAGGACAGAGGGATGTGCACAGGAAGTGATGTCTGTCTGGAAATGTTTAGAGACGGCCGTTGAAGACAACAAAGGAGGGATGGTGATGTTGTTCGCATAGTCGTAAACAAAACACTGTGGCGGTTGGCGGCCTTGTTAAACAGACTTGATGATCCGACATCATGGTGTTTAGCACTACCTTTGGTAACCGAATAAAAGCCCTCTGTCGGCATCTTCTTTGTCTCTCCCGTTTAAAGCCTGAATGGCCAGTTGATAAGTTTGCTTGATTGTGTTAGTGTTGTGACTGTTTGTGGGCTGTTATTAACCTGGCTGACAGAAGTTTAAAGTATATTGTGTGAGCTGTGCTGTGGAAATACTTCAATGCTGAGTTTTGTCTGTGCAGTTTTTGGGCTTTTTGTCAGTTAAATGTAGGGCCACCTTATTATTGATCAGTCTGTGTAACATCCATCCATCCATTATCTATACCGCCTATCCCTTTTGGGGTTGCGGGGGGCTGGAGCCTATCCCAGCTACAATGGGCGAGAGGCGGGGTACACCCTGAACCGGTCGCCAGCCGATTGCAGGGCCTCTGTGTAACATGTCAACAGTTAATCAATGAATCGTTTAGTCCATAAAATATCAGATGATAGTGAAGCACGTCTCAGAGAGGGACTTTTTCCACGTCTCGTGTCCAACAGTCCAAAACCCAAAGATATTCAGTTTACTGTGATGTAAAAAGCAGCACACGCTCACATTTTAAGAGCTGGAAATTGTCATTTTCATAATAAACACCTTCATTTATTTTCAGAAATATTCCCAATTTATTTTATGTTGACTGACTAATTCATTAATCCACCTAATGAGCGCTTAGTAAACATAAAAGCTCTAATGATCTCTCGTCTGCAGCGGTAGCATCCGCACCGAAGCGCTGCGTGATGAATGCATATAAAAGCAACTGTACACTGAAACATGAGGGTTTTTTTTTTTTCCTCCAGTATTATTTTCCCACCACAATTCATGAATCAGCAAGTGCACTGTGAAACTGGGTTGTCTGCACTTCAAGGTAAAGCAGAGAAAAGACTGAATTCTTCTCCGTCTGAGGCCTAGATTCAGTCACTTTGATCATCTTTCTGTACGAACCCAAACAGCTGAAGCGTCCGTCTGCAGCGCTCTTATTTTCCTCCTCCTCATCCACTTCCTCTTCTACTTACAGCTTTTTTTCTCACTGGGAACAACAAGAATGCGGCTCTCCTCTGAGCTGGAATGCCTTTTCTCTTAGGTGGAGTCTTTCCATACAGCACTTGTTTTTGGTTTCTCAGAATTGATGCATGTGTACGTAGGTGGAAACGTAAAAGGCTGCAGGTAAAAGCAGATTGCTGCATTGGAAAATCCGAAAGATTAACTCTTCAGAACCTGTTTGCATCCGCCTCACATCCTCCTTCGTTTAGGATGAGATTTTTTAATGGAGCTTTTATGGAGCAGCTCTCCAAAACAGGGATACACATTGTTTTATGAGACGGTAAAAGAGTAAAAGGTCGGGATGAAGGGATTTGTAGAACTTCAGGCAACATAAACTAAAAAAAGGTTGCTAAAAATAGTGAAATAGTTTGAAATATTTATCATGATAAGGTGAGAAGATTAATAGATTAGTCCAGTTAAGGGTATTTTTCATGCCTTTATGAGGTTGAGCTGTTACTGCTTCCAGCTTCTCACATCTGTGAATTTGCCTCTTTTATTCGCTTTTATAGTTAGACATTGAATATCTTTGGCTTTTGTTTTTTTTGGTGGACAAAACAAACAATTCTAAAACGTCACCTTGAACGATTTTTCTTTTGGAGCTTTCATAGACGGCTTAATTAATTCATCTGGAAAATAATTAACAGGCTCAGTTTGTGGCTGTGCAGCACGAAAAGTGTAATTGGCTCATATGTGGGGTATGTTAGGATTCTGCCCTTATTCTCCGTATCTCGCACAAGTTACTGCAATATTCACACCGTCTCCATTTGTATTCTGTGCTTATCTCTGCTAAACAGGATTGTCACAATTACTGATGCACCCATCTGATACGCTGAATCATTACCAGAGCCAGTAAGCATATTAAGCAGACATGTTATTGGATAGATGTGACTGATCCACGTTATTGTATTCGTCTTAGTCGACGCTGTTTTCCAACATTAACCAAACTGTCTTGAACCAAAGTACAATTTGCCTCCACGCCTGAAAGAGTGTTGGTGTATAGATGCCCCCGCGTGTGTGTGTCCTGTGTTGAAGTCGAACATTGTTAGACCTGCGTGAAGCACCTGGGCGGGAGCAGGGTCGTGCGGCGGGGTTGCGCACACGTTGACCCTTTCACACGGACGACAGACAGCGGCGAAAGGGGCATTAGCCTCGTGCTAGCGTTAGCCACATTCTCTAATCTGGCTTGTTGTTGGAGCTGTGAAAGGAAGCGGCAGCATTGATGAGACTGCGGTGCTCATGGTCTATATTCGTGACAGAGAGACAGACAGAGCGTGTGTGTGTGCGCGCGCATGTGTGTTGCTTGTTTGTGAGGCAGTATTATTGATTCATAGGCAGCGTGATTGCAGCCTGTGTTCGGTCGGCTTTGCTGGGCTGGCAGAGCGTGCTACACTGCAGCACGTCACTGGAGGCTGAGTGTGTGTGCGCGCGTGTGTGTCTTACATGTGTTCGCGTGAAGAAGAATGTGTGTTGGTGTGTGTTTGCATGAAGGAGAGGCAGACAGCGTGCTTTTGGTTTAATGCCTCCCCGCCTCTGACAGCCATGGCTGGAGGCAGTATGCATTATCAAAATTTCACACAGTTGTCTTAATAGGATAAAATAGTGAAGCGATGACATTTTATATCCATCGGGTCAAAGGTCAGCTCCACTGTGACATCATAATTTTCTGCAGAAACACTTCTCTGGCCATTTTTCAGCAGCATAACTGGGCGGATTGTTTCACATTTACTCAGACCCTGAATCAGTGACTCTAATCTTCAAACTGTCTGATTGTTCAGATCTTCTGTCGGGTTGAACGTGTGTGTGAAGTGTCGACGTTTTGCAGCGTGTAGCCTCTTTGCAGCAGCATCCATATTTGAAGCATTGTAGTCCAGCAGAAGCTGATTGGTTGAGCTGGTATTGATCTTCAGGTGATCGTCGTCGCTCCATGTGATGTGAACTCCTCTGGACAAATAGTCTCTAAGTGAAGACAGCATGTCCCTACCTGGACGTTATTCACTGGAATCAGACATGTCAATACAGAGAGAGCTTCGTTTCACTCACTAACACACTGAACACCTTTAATCAAACTCCTTCTGAGTCGTCACTGCAGATTTTCTGTCAGTCTGGACGGACGTGGACGTAAATGCAACCTGACTGGTTGGTGGAGGCAACCAACCAGGAGGCGGTAATTCTGGTTTATGCATGTAGTCATCCATGTAAGCACATTGAGCCGTGAAGTGTGTGAGTGTGTGAGTGTGCGTGCATGTGCGTGTGTGTGTGTTTCAGAGGGGCTGTTGTAAGTCATGTACGTGTATGTAGTCAGTCATGTAAGCACATTCAGCCATGCAGTGTCAGTGTGGGAGTGAGGGAGAAGTGTGTGTGCGCGTGTGTGTGTGTGCGCCTCATGTAAGCACATTCAACCATGACGTGATGCCACTATGTTGTGTGTGTGTGTGTCAGTGTGTGTGGGCTGCAGTTGCTCCGTTGTTGTGGAGATGGATGGCAGCGGCTTGGGTCATTACTGAGCCTGAGTTAGCTTAGTGGCTAATTTTAGCTTCTGGGTTACCCGTAACTCTGTCTGCAGAGTTGTTTTTCTGTTCGAGGAGGCAAAGCGAGCGAGCATGGAGCGAGGTGAGCGTGGAAACGATTTCTTTCTTTATTTTCAGGCGTTAAAAACCCTGGTGCGTCATTTTTAATGCATCATCTGAGGTGAAAGGGCTGATGGACATGTAAAGGTCAAAAAGACTGTGAGCACCAAGCTTCAAACCAGGGATGCTCCTAACGACTGATTACGACTGAACACAGAAGAAAACAGACCAAACACATTGCTTATATTAATAATAATTAATAATAATATAATAATATATGTATAATCACATTCCTCAGTAACCACATTACATTTTAAATTCTGCTAAATTGTGCAGCACTTTGCGCCGTGCATCAAGGTTTTGGAGCTGGCCCATGTTTCCGGGACAAATGGGAGGAATTACAGTCAAATATTCCATGTGTTGTGTATTTTTATATATGTTTTCCTATGTTTTTGTGTCCGAGTAACCAGTGTGAAGCTGGTTCAGTGTTGAGCGAGAACGCTACAGCGAAACCGGCTGCAGTGTGATCCTCTCTCGCGTTTGGGCACGGTCAGAGTAAAAGTGTTTGTTTTTGCTGCTGACAGGCTCAGATCGTTATTCTAAGTGTCTGACGACATTATGGAAAGGATTCCCTTTTGTTAAAGAGTAGGATTTCGCTATATAATTCACCAAAACCACCAGAGTCCGTGTACAGAAACAGCCATTTTTATCATTGTAAAATACTCTGAAATACTCGACCAAATCTGGTTTGCTTGAAATTAAGCCATGAATTCATTCATTCATCTGCCTCCCGCATGCAAATCAGTTCTTCTTTCGTTAAATGTTTCTCTAAAACGCATGAAAACTGCTGTGACCCGATCAGAAACAACAGCATTTAACCATAAAGGAGCCTGTAGGATGAGTAAGCGCAGAGTAAATGTACTGAGGAGAGAAAGCAGCCTTCTGAAGTTGGGCGTGGAGAGATGACATTTGCTGAATGGTCCTAAGATGAATGTCATCGATCTGTGGGGAATGTGGGTCGTTCCGGCCGTGAGGCAGAAGATATAGATAAGAAATGAACGGCTAAACAGTTAAAAGAAGAGCATCTCATCTCACTGGATGTGAGTCGGTGGAGCACCAGGTGCACGGCACGCCCACAGGTAGACCCGTCTGCATTGACAGAAAGGTGCAGTTCGCTCTGCCATGCAGCCTTTGCCTCAGCTCGCTTTGTGTGTCAGGTGAAGTTTGTGGCATCATGCAAATGTGGCCTAGTTGGCGAGCAGGGATTCTGTTGTGCTACTCGTTCCGGTGCAGTTGGCCTAGTTACGCCCGTGTCCTTCATCATCTCAGACATCGCACAAGCGCTTTTGAATGATTTCACTTCGTTTTCTCGTGCGTTTAAATTAAAAAATCTACTCATGGTAACTCTAAATAACTCCTGCTTGGCCCTGCGAGGGAAACCAGATCAGATGAACCCTCGCTGGATTTTTTTGTTTTGTTGAAACTGGGCTAAAATATGATCCTTGGCTGGTTCTGTTTGATCCTCCAGGTCAGCGCACCTCAGTCCTGGTTTCTTACTTTCTGTATCAAGTTGTCAGTTTCAGTTAGTTGCATTCTTCTTGGATCTCAGGTGCTGCTCTGACGGTAGCCTGAATAAGTAAAAAGCTCTTCCCTGCATGCTCAGTAAGCCGTGGGTAGGTTCTCCACGACGCAGCACGAGCCAGGCTGATGTTTTCAGAGCGTCCGATCTCCAGCGCTCGCTGGCAGATTAAAGTCTGTTTAAAGTATTCATCAAAAGAAAGTCTTTAAGAGGAGCGGCTCGCCGTCCACCACAGATGCTAATCTAAACTTCTTTTGGAGATTTCATTTGAAAGGAAATCTGCCCTGTCCTGGCCAACATCTTCAAGTACTCAATGAGTTGACAGTAAATCTCAGTGTAACTTAGTCGGCTTATCTTGTTCCTGTCAGATATTTTCTTTTCTGTTGTCATTCGGTCTGTTGTGTTTCTTTCTTAATTTTCAGTCAGGTTCGTTGTGCGTCCTGTGCTTTGCTGCTGGTCTGAATAGTGAAAATGTAGTTTGTATCTTCTCCTCTCGTGGGAGACTTGAGGCAAAAATGCAAAGAGACGAATGAAGGAAACACGTTGTAGAGAAAGGAGACGTCCTTTCCTCTGAGGCGACGCCACAACTAATACTTAAGGAGCCTGTGCTTCATGTAAATCTGTTTATCTCATGTCAAAATATACTTTGTACATGAGATTTTCAGCCTCGTCGAGGCAGATATTTGGTTAAAACCGTTGGACTCCTGACAGAACAGACTGCTCTTCTTCCTTTTATATTTCCATGACACAGTTTAAGATGGGAAAAAGTACTTTTGTCTAAGTAGTTTTAAGCTTTCTGCAGTTTCCACAAGATCCAGTGATTCAAAATCATAACGCAAATAAAATCTACACTTGATAGAGAAATTAGACCTGAGTCGAATCTGTTGTTTGTCCCGGGGCAGTCCGATCAGCTGCGGCGTCCAATCACAAACAGATGTCCAATAAAGAGACGTGTTGATCCAATAAAACGAAGTCTTCCATGATGGATGTATCCTCACGTCTCTGAACAGAAATAACTGAATTGCAGATCAATTATGGAAGACCCAAAATAAGGGAAATGAAAAGCAGCATGTTCCGTAGGTGTCCCTGACCTTTGACCCTTCTGTGACGGGCTGAGACCAGTCAGGATGAGTCCAGCAGCACATGGGAAGGGAGAGGAGCTACAGAAATCAATGATTTGTTTGCCAGCAGATTATTTAAGCATTACACTTTAAGATTTATCATAAAAAAAACAAGAAAGCATCTCGTGGGCTGCCCGAAGGTGCACAGCAGGAAGAGGAAGGCGTCACACAAAGCAGTCACTAACACAGTTATTGTGAATTCTTTGGATTATTGGAAGTAAATAAAGGCATTTGGAGATAAGTGAGAAATGCTCTTTTGGCTGTTTCGCTGACAGCTGAGCTGGCAGGAGCACAGAGACACGGTGTAAACAGCCTCTCGCTGGTTACCGTGATGCTTACCCATTCATGCAAATCTACTTTCAACCGAAATGCTTTGACTGTCTAAATGCAAAAATCGTCTCTGTGGAGGTCGAGCGAGGGCCAGCAGCTTCACCAATGCTGTGAGCACAGACACAGAAAATAGAATATGGGTTTCTTTCTTTTTGGGACGGCTCAGACGCAGAGGTCACCACTAAGCCCTGTGAAAAAATGGGAATAAGAGCATTTTTAGGTCATATAGTGCGCTGCTGTGTTGGATTTATTGTTTTTATAGATACACGGCGAGATCACATGATTCAAACTATAAGAGGCTTGAGGACAGCAGGGCCTATCCTGTCTGATCTGATGTTAATGGCCTCAGTGCTAAAACATGATTTATACAGCTCTTTGACAGTGTCAGTAAAAAGCTGAATATTAAATGCATCATTTCACTAAACTTGATGGCAGAACAGGTGTATTGGATGACATTAGGTCGCACAGGTGTACCTAACACACAGAAAATATAGGTTTGCCTTTTTAAAGAACAGCTAAAATGACCTCTTCCTGGAAGCTTCCTCTTTAAACCAGAAGTGGCCAGCAGTTGACCTCAGCAGAGGGACTCCTCAGCCTCCTCACCCGGGTGTCCCAGCCTGGGATTCAGGCTCATTACTTTGCTGCTTGTGTCATGCCGGGCTGGACAGGAGCCTGCTGACTCCTGACCCTTTGTTAAACACCAGCACATCTACGCTCTTCCTCTCTTAACTACAGTAAACTTTGCTGTGTTTCTGCTCCGACTCTGTGGAGGCCAGACGACAACAAGCGAACCGCGGAGTTTGAGCAAAGGTCACAAGTTCAGCTCGAGTCGGACACACCTGATATATACCTGCCAGAGCTGCAGTACATTTTTACTATCATGAAGTGTGTTTTTACTCCTGATCGCCTCTGATCAACTCACCCAGTCTGTCATCTAAATGATGCGGAGCGTGGCTTTTCCTCATCACAGCTGATGCCCTAATCAATTCGTCCATCAAAAGGAAATTAGTTAGCTTAGCTCTTTTTCTTTTTCGAAAAAGTCATTTTTAAGCAACAGTGCCAGTAACTGACTGGTTGTCTTTGTCCTCTGTGAGGACATTGGATGTCTTGTTGGAGCTTGTGATGGGCATTTCATGTCCCCAAACAACTGCTGATCAATGAAGAAATTAATCTGTGGATTAATCTGCAATGGAAATAATCTTTAGATGCATCCTGACAAATGACTGTGGCTTTGTTTTGGTATTTCAGACCTTGACGTTACCTTTAGGCTGCTTCCACGTTCAGACCAGATGATTTTTCTTACACTCATAAAAACATGGTTTTGTTTTTTTTTCCAGTACTTTCTCTCTCACGTATTCTTCTGATGGCCAATCAAAGCAGACTAAAGGAATGCAGACCCACATTTACCTCAAACAGTGTTGATGAAGTGTTTCGTCGTGTCGAGTCTTCTCATTTGTTAGCTGGACAGGTGGACGCGCAGGTGGGCAGGTGGACTTGTCTTTGGACGTTTAGACGGACAGACAGATGCGGGCAGAGATGTGGAGTCGATCCATCGACAGTCCCGGGAGCCAGTGGCAAGGAAAGGGTTACCATGGTGACCGCGTGTTTACGTCTGCCTCCCCGCTCCCCGCAGCTTTGGCACAGAGAGCTAGTTTCCATGGTAACAGCTCCGATACCCCCCCATCCCCCCCAAACCAACTGGCGAGGAGGCCGTGGCGCTCGCTGTGCGTGTGTGCATGCATGCGTGCATGTGTGTGATTCATTGAGATGACTCCTCATACCTGTGTGAGGTTGGCGCATCTGCATGGGCCTCACGACACGCGCCTGCTCCACGCCGCGCGTGCGTCGGCCATACATCGCCGTGACACGCACACGCTTTTTACAGAGCAAAACGCGCACGCCACATGAGACACAAACACGGGCAGACATTGGTCCACGCTGGCCTGACCTGACGAGCGAGTCCCTCCATGGTGTGTGCGTGCGTGCGTGCGTGCGTGCGTGCGTGCGTGCGTGCGTGCGTGCGTGCGTGCGTGCATGTGTGCGTGCGTGCGTGCTCCCTCCCTGCTCTCTGTTTCTAAATACAGTCAGCAGCATCAGACAGGGCCGCCGCCAGTTTTAGACCCTTTATCACTCTCTCTGCTCTGCTGTCATAGGAACCAATCATTTCTCAGACAACCTGCGCCGAGCACACACGTGTCCGTAGGTGTAACAGGGGGAATCGATGGCCTTGAAACACCCGTATTGTTGCTATGGGCCCTCTGAGGAATGCCAGGCTGCGTTTTCTTCAGCTGTGTTCAGAGCTCAACCTTTCTGATTCAAAGTTCCACATAATCACAGTAATGAGCCAGCGCTGGCTCGCTTTCAGGAAACACAGTCACTTCCTTTGCCAAGAGCGAAAATGTGCTACAGTTTGCGGCGGTGACATTGGTTGGGAAACATATGGACGACGTACAGTCTCTGGTATTACATGCAGATGGACCGAGCCCACGAGCGGCGGTACGAAGAGAGCGTAGAACAGACGGGCGGCCATGCTGTACGTCGTACTGCATGTACATGAAACAGTCTGGCAGCTGGTGGTCGATACCTGCTCGTGCGTCTCGAGCCAGGTTGCCAGGCCTCATCGGTTGAAGGCTTTTTCTTTTTATGTGTGGAGTTTACATGCAAGACGCAGCAGCCTGCATCATTAATTGATGAATTTTATGTGTGTTTAAGAATTAACGCCGCACCGTGTTGCGTGCCGTGGTGGGAAACTGGATTTTGGCTTCTCAAGGTTCTTTCTTTTGGTTTGTCTTTCAGGCCTGGCCTTTAGGAAACACTGATGAGCCTTTTTTTGTGTAGAAAAAAGTGTGATTTCTCATGTATTTAACATGTTTTTGGGCAGGATTTTCATCCAGTCCTGTAAAGGAAGTGAAAAACATTAATGTTTTTTTTTTTTTTGCTCCAGTGTCACTTACAATAACGAGTGTTTTCTAAGAAAGTCTCACCTTTAGCGTTAACGCTCACGGTGCTTCTTAAATTACTTTTACTTTCCTTATTCCTTTCTCACCTTTTTGACTTTTTCCTTGTGTTTTTTAGTGCTGCATTCAATAACTGTTGGTTGAAAAATGTCAGTCCACACGAAGCCACACACAGTATAGATTTGTCATCGTCTACAGGAAACCGTGATGCTGCAGGCTTTACACTTGGCCTCTGAGCGGCTCTGATGTGCGACTTTCTCTTCTTCATAGACTGCAGTGATGCCTGTAGTCTGATCACAATGACTCTTCACAGCATGTATTTCTTGGATTTTGGATTTTTTGTCCTATAGATAGAGAAAAGCTCAGACTACTTCTTGTTGTGTTGCTGCGAGCGTCATGTGTCACCGCACGCTCCACGCAGGTGAAGGTGTGTTGACATGCACGTTTCTATCAGGGTACTTGAATCTTTTGTTTGCATGCGTGCTGCACAGCTGCTGTCTGTATTCATTAGAAACATGCGGCTTTGCTGCCTCTCTCTGTGGACATCACACTTGTCTGTCAAAGCAAATACTATAAAGCAGCCTTTGTTTACAGAATAGACTGTGCTGTCGTACTCCAGGTAGCCTGATAGGCTTGTTTCACACTCAGCCATGTGTAGATTGTTCGAGTGCCTTTTTCAGGCTCTAATCTAATTCCAAACCTGTAAATCAGTTATTGTTTAGTGTCCCACCCAGGAGAGTATGAAGCATACTAGCACTGGTTTAAAGACACACAGCAGGATGTCCCCACTGGGGCCTGTAGTGCTGACATACAGAGAGTTTGATGCATCAGATGTTAATATGTGCAGCTGTAAGAAGGCATGGGAAGTGAATCTCGCTTCGTGAACCTCAGTGTGACACTTGTCATTTTCCAGCGCCGAGTGGGCGTCTCTTCCGTCCGTCCACTTAGCGAGCGCAGGCTGCAGCTAACAGTAGCACGGTGGTATTCCTACAGAGGCATCCCATAATCTGCAGGAGACAAACAGAAACTCTCCCAGACAAATGCTCCGAGAGCCAGTGGGAACTGTCCGGCTGACGAGACCAACGCGATCAAATGAGACGTGGATTTAGTGTTTCCACCAGACCGAGTGTCCATCAGCAGCTTCAGTCGATGTAAACACACACACACGCGCACACACACACACACACGCACACACACAGCTCTTGTCATTCAGAGCTGCAGCTTATTGACTCCCTGTCCTCCATGCGACCTTCAGATGGGGGATAAAGGCGCATTCCCTCAGTTCCTCCTGACACTCCGTGGTCAACCTGTATTGATCAGCTTAAGCTATTGATAGTTTGGCTCATTGATTGATTGTTACTCTATCAACTCTGTTACTTCTGTTGTTGTTTTTAGAACGAGCTGGAATTTCCAAAGTATAATATGAAGGTAAATTGTGAAAGATGCTTTATTTTCGCTTCAAAATGAGACATCTTCCCTCCTGAGGTGTTCTCGAACAGCACACCAGCTTCACGCCGGTTCCTGCGTGGTGTTTAATGGCTGACCCTTTGCTGTGACCTTCCTGTGGTGCAGCAAAGCTGAGACAAAGTCCCTGCAGGGACCAATCAGGTAGCACATTATTATTCATTATGAAGCAGGAGTCTTAATACACGCACTTGCATTCATCCTTGTGGAGGAAGGTGTGAACAGAATGCTCTCGCCTTGGAATTTGATTCTATAAGAGAGTTTAATGTTGGTGGTCTTTTCGGTGCTGCAGTCTTCTGCTAATTCAGCCTAACTCATTGAGCAGTGCCCAAACGGAGAGCTGAAATCATTACAAAACACTGGCATTAGTTACTGAGATTACAGAACTCGCTGTAGACAAAAACTGGCTTTGTGATACAAATAATTAAATACATAAATGACATATAAAGTAAACAATAAACTGAACCCAGGCATGTGGACAAACATCTCACCACAAATCTCCTGCTGCTGCAAAATCGAGATGCCAAATGAAACCACAAGTGAGGTAAACAACGGACTCGGTGACAAGAAAACATGAAAAATGAAAGACACAATAACAAGACGTCAAAAACGTCCGTCGAAACGCACTAAAATAACTCTGGAAAATGAAGCAGCAGCAAATTCTTTCCATGGTTGGTACTGAAACGTTTGTTCGTGCCTCTGCGATTCGCTTCACTCTATCTTACCTAATTCAGCTTTTAGCAACGTGCAGCTTGTACAAAACTCTGCTTCTGGATTATAGAAATAATGCGTCCCTGTGCCATCACATCCCTGTTCATGCTGCGTCTGACTTCAACATTCTCCTTCTAACTTATAAAATATTACACAGACTTGCACCATCCTACTCTTCACCTCTGGTCACTCCTCCTTTACCTGCCGGGGCTCTACGCTCTCAAAAGGCCGGTCTCCTGATTATTCCAGAAATAAATAAAACATCAGCAGGCGCTCAGGTCGTCTCTCGCCGAGCCCATCTTCTCTGGGATCGCCTCCCCACCCATATTCAGAGGCTAACTCAGCCGACTCGCTCACGAACATTTCTGTTCACATCAGCTTTCGTTACTGTTTTCATCCTACGTGTCAGATATTCCAGTTTAACACACTCCTTTACAGTTCAGGGCTGTACGCTTACTTCTTTAGGTGGTAGCACTGGTATTAGCAAGTTAAACATTTTAGTAGCACAAAGAAAAGTTTAGTTAGTTAACGTGTTTATTGGCTAAATTAATTTAATACTGATAAGAAATTCTAACAATGTTGAACAACAATTAAACTGATTCTTTAACCTTCATTTTTCCTCCACCTGAACACAACAGGATGAATTTAAACATTTTTGAACATGAAAAATCAACAGTGTTATATTTTGAATGCGCATCAGTGAACTGTCTGTGCTGGTCGTCCGTTCGCCTGCCACCATACAGTACCTACAAAACATTGCCTTTTTGGTCTGGTCTTATACAAGCCAGGTGAAATCTTTGAACCACTGAGGGTTGAATTGATTCGTTTTTGTATCTGAGGAGACAGGCCGGTCTGATGAAGAAGCGATGAGTGACGAAGATTCAGCATCAGACTCCGTAAATGCTGTAGTAGTATTATTTTCCTCCAAACGGCGTCTTTTATCCTTGTTGCCGTGACCTGCTGAGGTAGAAACTACAGAAAAATACCTCTTCATTTTGCTTGAGTCTTCTTGTTATTCTTAGTTGTTGCGGTTGGTTTGTCACAAAAATGATACAGAAGTCGTGGTTTCCCGGCACAGATCAGCGAGGGCGGGAACGTTTAGCCAGAAATGTAGTTCATTTGTATTCGGATTGAGAAAGACAGTACACACTTAGAACTACAACTCCCATGAAGCATTGTTCCAACAACTATCGAATAGGACAAGAGACAGTAATATAGCCTAATTTTGCCCACTATGTTTTTAGATATGATACCAGCGCAACACCTTCGCACTTGTGCTAGTGGATGCATGTTTCTCTTCGCGCAGAATGATTTTTAGTAGCAAATGCGACGGAAATCACATCTGTAGCTCTAATAATGATAATGCTGTGGCTCTGACCTCTGAACTTTAAGCTTCATTTTACAGGGGAGTCGTAATAATAATAAAATAATAAGTTTTTTGATAAAGGCGTTAGTTAACTAGGCATGTCTGTACAGTCTAATGCAGTTCAATGTTGTAGCCTGGAGGAAACGCCTGTTTTTGTGACACTTCGGTAGTTCTGTGTCGGTCATTTGCGAGGCTGTGGTTAATAGTGGCGTTATAAATCAGATATATATCTGTCAGTAGTGGTCGAGCTGTCTCTACGATAGCTCCTTTGCTGCCTTCGTATGTTTCTGTGTGTATTGCTGAAGACCTCTTGGACTGTAATTCCCGATGAAGCATCGCAGACGCTGGGTGAGTCAGGCCTCAGCAGGCGCTGCCGGATCTGACTGCAGTTCAGTTTAACTTGCATGAAAAGCTGTTGCTGTGTTAGAAATGTAAGTGGCTGTAACAGTACAGAAGAAGTGATGGAAATCGGCTTCGTGCTTAATTTTAGCGATGTACCGCTGCAGCAGTGGTTCACAGACTCCTGATTCAACTACTAGAGAATTCATTACAAGCTTTATTCCATGAAAGTGCAATCTTGCAGTGTGTGACAAAAAGTTACCGCTGGATATTGAAGCATTTTTGATTTAAATGGATGGTGCTGTTTGCCCACATGCTATGCTGACCTTGAGGTCCACCTACTACTCATGAATATGTATGGTTGCAAGTATTTATGCAGACTTATTATAATATCTATCACATAACATCTAGTACTTAAACTCAGCTTCCCACCTGTTGTCTTTGAGCCGTCAGGGTGGTGTAAAAATGGGGTGGCATGGGAAGAAAGTGACGTTCCTTTAGCCTGCATGTATGCTCCATTAGTGTTACAGGCGTAGCCATGTTGGAAATCCCCCAGCTGACATCCACAGTGCTGCAGCAGGACTTTCCTCATGGAGATGATGCAACAGTAAGGCGGCAGCAGCAGGCTGAGCGTTTTATCGTCCATACGACTTTTGCATCTGCAGGCGGAGTGGAAGACTGCGGTGCTGCTGAAGCACTTTGGAGGAATTTAGGGGAATGGAGGTTGGGAGCTGTGGCTCAACAGTTTCAGGGTGAGGATGGTGGAAACAGTGATGTCACGGAGTGTGCGTCTTTGTGGGTTTGAGAGGAAAAGCGCGTGCTAAAATAGCCTCTGGTCATCCTTAAAGTGATGAATAATCAATGTACCTTCAGCGCCTTTGAGCTTGTTGATGCTATCGTGTGATGAAGCAGAAGCATCAAGTGGTGGTTTCCTGCATGAGCCAAGAATATCAGGACATTTATGAACAAACCCTCCTCCACTATGAAGCTGTAGAAGTGCAAATCTGCAGGTTTTCTGCAGTTGCAGTCTTATTGTGATTAACGCTGGCCTCAGAACAGCACGACACAGCTGACAGCCTCAGTGTTTAGTCACGGTTAGCCTCCATGATGTCTTCAACAACAACATTTGCTATTCTAAGCTCGGCTTTTTCTGGGAAGTTTTCTCTGTTTACAGGAAGCGAAAAGTTTCATGTTTCATGGATAAAAGAGCAGCAGTGTACTGAGCTGGGCAGTAATATCTCGTCTTAACTCCCCTGAGGACTTAAGTATACGTCTGCTGGGGGAGCCTCTCCTTTACTGGACTCATGTAAAGCACAGTCACGTGGTCGCAGCACTGATGTAGAGCGCCACTTGCATTGGCTGTACCGTGAGGAGAGAGGTGCTGAATCATCAGCACAAACATGCCATGGGGCTCATTCAGCCTGTCCTCCAACCAAGCTAGCAGATCATTTAATAGTATTAATACTGTTTAGGACGGGAACCAAAACGCTGTAGCGTCCCGGGGTGGAATATTCTGCATGTTTCAGCAGCACAGACTGATGGCACGCATTATTTTACTCACCGTGTTTCTCTGTTTGCCTTCCATGATTCATTAATTCCTTGATTAGGTAAATAAAAAAACAACAACCCATATCTCAGCAATAACACCTTTCTCACCCTCTGTCACCTACTCTGGTTTTCTCCATCTTCCTCTCTTCTCTTTATCTTTTCTTTGATATAAAACCAGAGGAATAGCAGTCCTTCCTCAGTGTCTGTATCTTCTCTGTGTCTTACCTTCCCAGATAAAGACAGAAGATGCTGGATCCAGTGCTACCAGTTTCCGTTCAGGCCATTAGCAGCATATTTTACTGAAACTACAATATGCATTTTAGCAATTTGCATTTTGAATGATGCTGTGAGGAAGAGAAACATCGGTTTAAATGTCCATTAGGGATTTTTATGGGTCACTTGGGGGCAGCCTGACAAGCTGTTAACACAATGGACTTGTGATGATTGGCTGAGATCGAAGGGATGATCGACGATTGTTTTTTCCTGCACTGACGTTAAGGCGACTTGAGCTAACTCAATCACTGTGAGAGCTAAGATGTGTCCAGCTGTGCATTTAGAGATGTTTCTGGTGGATCAGCTTGTCTGCTGAGCCCCATTAATCAGCACCAGCGATGATTTTAAATCTTTTACTAGAAACCAGTTTGCCGTCTCTTTTCCATGAATCTGGTACCCATGACCTAATGTTATGGATATGATTTGTGATCTTAGCGCACACTTGCCTGTTTCTACATCCAGCAGACATGGAGCATTAGCATTGAAGTGCAGACATATTTCTTCTCACTTATTGCATGTCCATTTACTCAGTTGTCACTCTCGTTTGTCTGGTTCTTTATCTGCAAAATGTTCACCAGCTAACTGCTTAATTTGTTTGGTACTGGGCAAGAAGCCCACGGTCGTTCTTCCAGAGCTTTTGCTGCATACAGCTGCCTGCCGCTGCTGAAACGAGGCTGAGCAGAGAGGTGGAAAACAGTTAAGCTGCAGGCCAAAACAATGGACTGAAAGGTGCTAAAGGCATAAAGCTGAGAGAACTGCAGAGACAGATGCTAATTCTCTGCGCTCGCTGCTAAAGAGCGACGCTTTTCACATTACACACAGTCATCGGATCCATGCTAATGAGAAAATGTTGAATAAAAACGATAATAATACTGTGAGTTCTCAAATTAAAGCTGGACCTTACAAACAAATAGAAGCTGGTCACTAATCAAGGCCTATTAAAACACACAGAGCGGGGCTGATTTCTGCTATAGTGACTCAGAAATTTCCACAGCAGTAATTCCATTAGTAGAACAACAGGGTCGTGTCACACTCAGCACTCTGAGCTCCGACTTTCTCTCTGTAACAGCGACGCTGTTTTCATTCACTAATTAATTCCTATTCACTTCTCTGCTTCGACTTTCCGATCAGCGTTCAATCACGCAGCGAACTTCAGCGCTTCCTGCAGATGTTTCACATTAAAAGGCGAAGGGAGGGGTTATGTCCTTGAGCTGCTGGAGAGCTCTTAATGTGAAACATCTGTGCATAAAGTGTTTTATTGACAGTCGCTTAACAACAATTGGACAAAACAAAGCTCCAACAAGTGAGTGAACGAGAACAGTTTGATAATGCAACGTTTTCTCCTTCAGATGTTCACTGGCCTCCTGAAGCACACGCCACCTCCGGCCTCCGCTGCAGCAGCCTCCTCCTCTGCCTTGGACCAAAACAGTAACGCACAAACCACAGTTCCCACAATCCCACGGGGACACCTGGTCGTGGGCCCCAAGGACCAGCTCCGCCTCCTCACCCCCGTGGGCAGCACGGCGACGTCCAATCACTGCGGGGTGGCCGGGGCCCACGCCATTAAGCACTCCGGAGGCGCCCCGCGGCCTCCTTCGTCCCTGAGTGAGGAGGACGATGGAGGAGGAGGAGGCAGGGTGAAGAAGAAACGAAAGAAAAAGGACAAGAGAGAGCGGGAGAAAGGCGGAGGGGAGGGGGAGGAGAGGGAAAGCAGCAAACCAAAGAAACGAAAGGAGGAGAAGGAGGCGACGACGGTCACACTGAGGAAGAGCAAGGAGCCTGAGAAAGCCAAGGAGCGAAAGGAGCGGAGGACCAAGGGGAAGGAGGGCAGGAAGGACAACGGGACGGAGCTGAAGACTGTGGCGAGGAGCAAAAGAGAAAGCGCCCAGCTGGCCCCCGAACCGGCTCAGGTGCCCGTCAAGGTGCCCGGCAAAAGAGGAAGGAAACCGAAGGTCAAAGTCCTACCTCCTGTTCCCCCGATTCAAGGTACGCCGCCATGGCGGCTGGAGTGTGAGTGTGTGTGTGTGTCTTTGTCTTTGTGTGTGTGTGTGTGTGTGTGTGTGTGTGTGTGTGTGTGTGTGTGTGTGTGTGAGAGAGGTATGACGTGATGACGATCATTCAGTTTTGTTTTATGGGACAGATATGTCGAAAAACAGTCGATCAAATAGTCGACTGGGACAAATTTGACAACAATTTTCAGAATTAATTAATTGTTTATGTCATTTATCAAACAAAAAAAGACATATTCACTGAGCGTTTTCTCTGTTTTATGATCTTGTAAACTGCAACTGCTGGCCATTTATCACTATTTGAATTAATGGAGTAATCAGTAATTACCATTCAGCGATGGAAATAATCATCATTAACAGCCCTGTTTTTAAAGGTATGCATTGATCATGATCTCATGGCTATTAAAGAGGTTTTACACCACTTATCCATTGTATATATTCAAATTCAGCTTGAGAAAAAGGCTAATCTGAATGACTGAAAGTGATGTCAGTGTATAATTCCCTTTAAATCCACCTGGATTACTTCAGTCATGTGAGTCAGTTGTAGCCTCAAACGCCCCTAAACCAGGTTGAACCTCCGCTGTCTTTGAACCTCAGATACATCTAATTCAGATTGGCTTTCGGTGGTATGTGTGTTTGTGTGTGTATTTCACTTTCTGTGTTGAGTCAACAACAAAGAAAAGTCAAAAGTGGAGTCTCACAACAAGCGTTGAAGCTGGAACATTTCAGCGCTAATTGGAAGGCACAGATGATGACTGTACTGCTGTTAAATGTTCTTAAAGCATGATCAGACATGTCGGGGAAAATTAGTCTTATTATAATGTGATTGTTGGATATAATTAGACCGAGTACGCATGCTTGTGTGTGTGTGCGTGCGTGCGTGCGTGCATGTATGTGTGGGTGGGCGCATTAGCAATCTTTAAAGCTGAAAAACAGACTTCTTATGAGAATCAAAAATTGCATCAATGCCTGTTCGAGGGTAACTCTCCTCGTCATGAACCAGGATGATGCCAAATGCCTCCAGAATGTGAATTGTATACATTGTATATTTAATATAACTACATCAGTTAAAGGTGTGTGTGCAAAGGTCAAAGTTTCCTTTGAGACCATGAGGACCGTGCATGCACAGTAATCTGTTTTTTGAAGGAAATCTCATGAAATCGGTAGAGCCGTGTCTTTCCTGCGTGCCTGCACACAGCTGTCCATATGTTCCTGTTAGCACCTGCTATGTCAGAATCATTCTTTCTTGCTGCTGCTGTACACAAACATGAACTTTAGCATCTTTTATTTGTTCTGCCTAACAAGCTGCACATGCTACCTCCGTAGCGGCTAACGAGCTAGGCGGGGTTGTGAGCTTGGTTTGTTGCTCACCATGGCAGCAGCTAGCTAGTTAATCCAGCTACCTCTGCAGGCTTTTGATCGCAAAGATGTTCCTCAGAGAACAACTTTAGCTAACAGTTCAGCTTGTACAGCTTTGCTCTGGTTTTGGTCATTATAATGGAGAGATGTTGGGAAAATCACATCCAGGTCAAGAATGGCTAAAGACTCACTCACGTCTATGTGCTCTTGTGTTTATCCCCCACCCTCCAACAGCACCTCCTCCTACCCCAGGCCTCCACTCTAAGGTCCCAGGGCAGGTCCCCGGCAAGAACCATGGCCGGGTCAACAGCAAGACCCCAGTCCCCTCAGCGCCAAAACAGAGGGGCCGCAAACCCAGGTGAGACATCCTGATTCATTCATGGGAGGAGAGAGATGTGTGATGGGAAGAGGAAGTAAGAAAGCGAAAAATGCTGTGCTAGAAAAACCCAAGAAGTGGACACTGATGAAGTAAGGCAAGCAGGAAAGAGCAAGGCAGCAGTAAACCTGTCACCTGCAACAAATTGTGCAGCTCTTCTCTCGGCAACTCGCTGGAAAAAAGTTCACTTAAAGGCTATATTTTGGCTTTTTTTTTTTAATTTACTGGGGCGTCAGAAATGACGAGAAGACCCAGGACCACATGGATATTCAGTATGGTACCTTAGCAAAATGAGCCAATAGAGTGAAGCTCGGTTTTTGTAGTTTTTGGAAATTGGATCTGAGATGCTGCATGTGATGGATGAACAAACAAATAGATGAAGGCTACTCTGAGGGCCTGGGAACAGAGAGGAACAAAACTAAAAAAAAAAAAAAAAGCTCTGTCCTGCGTCTGTCCTGTTTACCTCGTGTGCATATCAGATGTAAATCCGTTTATGACACACGTCTCTCATCACAGTGGACAGACCGGCCTCTTTGAGTTTGGGAGGCTGTGTTAATCACACTCATGTATCTAACCTGGAACTAGAGCTGCAACAATGAATTCATTAATCAATCGGCAAGCAAAATGATAAACTAAAACTTAACAAGGCTTCTACTTGAGAATGAAATCTGAAATCTGACTCAACCTCCTGTTCTCCTCAAACCTTTGTGGGATCCATAATTTCACCTGAAACAGACACACTGCTGTGTGTAGATAAGAGAGACAGAATAGATGTCTTTGATGGACTCCCTTCTTGTCTCCCCTGCCCCGTCTGTCCTCTGTTCCTTCTTTCTTGTCTTCTCTTTTCGCGCCTTCGTCCCTTCTCTAGTGCTCTTTATGAGGTTGTGATGCGGGAGCAGAGATCGAGAGGGACGTGTTTGCAGTAACACACCAACCGTCTGATCGTTTCACTTGTTGCCTCCACAGTCAAAAGCAACTGTCTTGAATTGGTTCATCTTTGATGCGGCTTTTCTTAATTTAGCTCCCATTAAACATAAACGGCCATCAAAGGAGACCGTTTAACGTACACTAACCACGGTGGCTTTTAGTGACGGCCCCCCAGTTTAATCTGTTTAAGTCGCTAAATTAGATCCTGAGTGCGTCTCTGGGTTTTTGCTGTGTTTTAAAATGCTAAACGCTGCATTACGAGAGGACACGCCAAAGAATATTTATGTTAACTGAGCTGAATAATTGGGATTACCGTCATAAGGATATGCATTTCATAAGGAGGATGGCTTCTTGAACCACATTTGTGCAAAGATGAAGGACAGAGGGAAGAGATGAGGCACTGATGACAGACAGAGGAAAAAGTCACTGACGAGTTAGAGGAAGAGAAAAAGCATCGAGGAGAATAGAACGGGATCCTCTTTCACTGCTGTGAGAGGAGGAGAGAGAGATGGGTTTAGTGAGGATGAGAAAAGATGAAGTGCAACAGAGGTAATGATATGGAAGAAGAGAGCACAGAAGGAGAGGAGAAACACAGGCACAAAGGAGGAACTTGTGAACTTCACTGACTCGGGGTCGTTTCCAGGTCGGACGCTCGTATCAGGTCACGTTTTGTTCGGATAACAACAGTAACAAGAAGATTATAAAGTCCTCCGGTGGAGCAGTTTTAATTCCGTCTTAATCTGTTGCTTTGTCTTTTCCCGCCGCTCGCTTTGGCAGAGTTTCAGTGGAAGGAGAGAAAAGCGTTAACTGGGACATGAGAACCATCTTCTCTGCCCGTCCGGCCGCAGTCGCCACAACAGCCCTAAATTTACCCGTCGCTCTCTGCACGTCACATGACAGCCTCCTTTCTTAAGAATGAGACTTCTGAGGGATCTATGGTTACACCCCAAAGTCAGCAGAGGAGAGAAGAAACCAGTGAAGTCATGCTGGGTTAGAGGTCCAGAGTGTAAGATCTATCAGCAGAAATAGAGCACATTATTCAGAATTATGCTCTTTCTGTCTTGGCAGTGTCTGACTCCACCAAGTGGAGCTGAGGCGGTTGAATGAAGCCTGGTTGCTGAAACCTAGCGGCTAGCTGTCACTCAAGGCAGCCACGGTCACAATTATACACGACTTTAAGCCTTAATGTAGTTTAAATGAGTGACTTATATCTAGTTTTGCCCCTGTTCAAATGAGCTTTAGAGACAAAAACTGTTTCTTTAGCACCATTTCTGCTGTAAAGTTGGTTATTATGATATGGAAGTCTATGGGGACTTTTGCTGTTTTTGTCCCTTCCATGGTGGCTTTGTTTTTCAGCCTGGAGGTTGCTGCTTGAGTCGCCATGTTACTACAGTAGCCCATAATGGACAAACCAAACATTTCTTTCCAAATGAAACCTTTCCAAACCCAAATGGTACATTCACGCTGGTTTCTCAAAGTCCTGAAAACTTCCACTGTTTACTCTCCACTCCGGTGACTGCGTGCATACAGTCATTCAGAGGCGCTCGTGACGAATTCGTCTGCACCAGTTATTATTATTATCGGTTGTGTACCTGATAGTACAGTAGTGGCACAGTACTTTCTTGTCTTTTCACCAAATATTTGTGTGTTGTTACTTTGTGTAAAACAAACATCTGCGAGCAAATTTCAGAATAATTGTGCTGGAATATTAGAGAAACTCAAATAAGACTATTTAGTGCTTATTTTGAGTGTCTCATGAAGGGGTGCAAACCTGTCGATTGCATGTTCAGCAGAGGACGTTTAACAGTCTGTGAGTCTCCTGTATATGAAAAAGTACAATTTGACCTGGAAACACTCGGAGAGAAGCTCATGTGACGAAGGTGCTTGTGCATTGTGTCACTTTCAGGGCGCTTTGCATTCAGCTCAGGCTCTCTGTGCTTGGAAAGCACTCACACACACACTCATAAACACTTACAGTTTACAGTAATAAGACTAGATCCCAGTTCATGGCTGGACCATATGTGGTCCGTGCTAATGTCTGTGATGTGAACCTCTGGATATTAAAAATTCAGCTGCAGTTTCCTGTTCTTAAAGTTCAAACCGCTGCACCGTTAGAGTGTGTAGCCATCGTCTCTGCTCCTCACAGCAGGCGGTTTTATATTGTTTTCTAGTTTCGTTCCCTTGTGTGTGTATGTGTGTGTGATGTGCTGTGATTCGCCATTGCGCCGTGACTCATTGGCGAGGTATGGACTGCATATTGATATCTATGGAGAGGGGGTGTGTTTGTGTTTACGGGTAGCAAACAGACCCATTGTGATCGCCTCAGAGGGACATGCCTATACTCAGAGAATCAGGAGTTATGGTATGGTAACCAAAGTTCACACCTTTTTGAAAGAGCAACAGCCAATTGGGAAACTCCCAACACTCGATCGACCAATGGTGCAACTTGGTCCAGCCAAGCATTCGTTTTCAGGCATATGTTATTGCTAATATAATATTCAAATATCAAAATTCCTCTTTCTGTAAAATATATTAGACTAACACTGACTTCAGACCACATGTACATAAATCTTGTCTGTCATTTACCCGTCAAATAAACCAGCACTGTCCTCCATTAGCTCAGGGGTCAGAGGAGCGGCTGGATGGCGTCTTAGGTATCAGCTTGTACACCTTGCTCACACTTTCAGAAGTCCTCCACCTCTTCATCAGTTAGAAATCTACCTTCAAATCCCTGCTGTCACATCCACTTTCCAGCAATCAAATCCCCCAATGATTCTCCCATATTTCCCACTCGGAGTATGTCACATAACCGAAGCTAAAGATGCTCTAACTGCTGTTTCGCTGTCTTGAAGAAAATTAGATTTCAGTTGATTTTGCCACAAGTATTGAAGTGTTTGATCACCTCTTCCATGGATGTCCTGTAAGCCAGCAGCTTTTTCATTCAGCTCCCTTGCTCTAATTTTCTGAACCAGTTAAACTGCCCGTTTTATTTTGGTCCAAAGCGTGCTTCGGTGTCATGGCCAGCTTTTCACCAGGTGGTTCTTCTCAGTGATTGGCCAGTGGCTGTTCTTTGTCTTCATGATCAGGAAATAATAGTAGCTAGAGAGATTAGAACAAAGTGAGGATGGGAATCTTTGTGCCAGATATCACCGCCTCAACCAGGCCTTTACAAATCCTCAGGGAGCAGTAGAGTTTCCAGCCTCTGGCTCGGTGAGAAAACACTGCTGCAGGCTGCTAGAGCTGTTAATTACTCATCAGAATTCCTCTCCTCCCAGAGATCCTGGCGCAGCGCCCGTGGAGAAGAAGAAGAAGGGAAAGAGGAGAAACCAGGAGCTGGCTGTCCAGGAGGGGGCGGAGAGTGACGACACTACCTCAATGTCAGCCCTCAACATGGCTGGAGAGGACAGCCAAGACCCCCTGGATAGCGCGGTGAGTGGACAGAAAGGCCGGACAGACGGTGGACGTGCAGGCCTTCATGGAATGACTGGTGTAAAGTGATGTGTCGTTAAAGGTGGCCTGCCAATGTGTTATGATTAATTCGACAGCCAGTATGCCTTTAATAACGGTACGTACATCACAGCATCCACAGAAGTTTGCACAAAACGTTGATACAGGATGCAAAACACCGACATTATGATTCCATCACATCTGCTGCATGGACGATGTCGGCCATATTGTTTCTGAACACGGCTCACCTGCATGTGCAGTCACAGTTATGCAGTGCAGGAATTGTTGCTTATTGTTTGTAGACAGTTTTCGGCACTGTGTCCGTCGGTTTCTCTCGGTGCGTCCTGCCTACAGTCCGGTACCTGGTCGCTACCTCTTTATAAACTCCTGACCTTACCTGCGTGCTGCCGTTGGCTGGGAGCGACACACCAAATGCTCAAAGGTTGAAGCCCTGAATCATCAGCAGAATGAGAGGAAAATACAGGCCGAGGGCAGGATCTGCAGATATACACAAATCCTGTTTAATATACCTGAAAAGATTATAAAAAATAGCTAAATGACAGCTAATGGTTACATTTCCTGTTACATTTTTTCCTCCATATCTCCGCTTCTGGATCATCTTCCTAACTCTCCTCTATTCCTTCTCCATCTTTATTCCCCCTGTCTTCCTCTCACCTTCCTCTTCTCCTTTCCTCTCTATTCTTTAGAAGCGCCGTTCGGGGCGTCAGGTCAAGAGGAGGAAGTATAACGAGGATTTGGACTTTAAGGTGGTGGACGATGATGGAGAGACCATCGCAGTTCTTGGAGCCGGTCGCATCTCGGCGCTGAACGCCACCGCGCTGGCATGGCAGGCCGAGGTGAGGAAGTCTCTTTCTATTCCTTTTTTCTCCCCTGATGTCAGTTTCTTTCATTGCGGCTCGCTGCTTCGTCCTCATTTTGAAATGCACAGGTAATATGATAATAACCCAGGCACTGAATAGCCTGTCGCCCACAGTTGATGTGTTGAAGGTGAAGATGTTCTTCACATAAAATAGTTTCCGAAAAGGCCGAGCGAACATGTGAACAGACATAGAAAATTAATGTGAATACGATAAAGCTGAGGATGAAAACAGAAGCGTTAGAGGTCTCCAAACACTCTCATTCCTTTTATGCAGCTTTGACCGCGACGGGAGTTTGATACAATAAAAGAATCCAAACTTCATGAAGGTTATAATGTGCAGTTTTTGCAGAAACGGGTTTAATAAAGTGGCTTTGATTGAATTTCGTGGTTGTTTTGGAGGCTGCGGATTACGCTGGTATTGGATTGTGCGGCGTCGCTGATATAGACATGCACAAACAGTTACCTCTCAGTCTGATGCATCATTTAATAATTATTGGCAAGATTTTTGTGCGATCCACATTTGAAATGCTGTGAGGACCTTCGGCGGATGCTCTGCTTTGATCGACGTCTTCATCGCTTTGCCGCTGTGCGAACACAAACTCGGTGAACTGGCCTTCGCACTCGCAGGCTGCTAATCTTTTCTGTCTCTCCGTCCCTCAGGAGCCACCTGAGGACGAGGCCAACATCATTGAGAAAATTCTGTCTGTCAGAATAGTGAAGAAAGAGGTGAGGAAGAAGAGCACACACACACAATTTTGTGAATGAATTAAATATTTCTGGCGGATTATGAATGTATTATGTTGTTTGTTTCCCCCTCATTCTGAAAGCTGCTCTCCTGCTGCTCTCCATGTATTTGTTTGTCCTTCACTTCGTGTCCCTCTTCCTCCCCAGACTTCATCATCAGAGGACCAGGCGGAGGAAACGGAGGAGTTTTATGTCAAGTACAGAAATTTGTGAGTCCCTCTTCATCGTTTATGTGCAGTTCACGCGCCGGCGTCAGACATTAAGCTGTTGTAATTGCGTCATCTGATCAGGTGCGCCACACCGGGGGTGTTTTATCCACCACAATTACATACTGTGCACGAGGCAGGCAGAGAAAGAAGAGCTACCTGTCAGTGTAATGCAATCCAATGCAAGACCACCATTAACTCCAGAGTCCAGATATCAGGTGAATATGAATGTCGGGTTATTGGAAGGTGTGTAATGCTGAAGGATGATGGGGTGAGCTGGGCCTCTGCTGCTTAGTGGCCGGCGGATCAGGCTGTAGATGTTCTGTGCCGCTTCCAGGTGTGAACGGTGAGGGCAGTGCACCGATCCCGCAGCTCTATCGATGGCAGTGCCAGCGGATGGTTTGCCATGAGACTTTGCACGGATTCTACCCAGAGGATGAACTCCTCTTCCTGTAGCGCCACCAGCAGGCTGACGTTTGTGCTTCAGAGGGAAATGTCTTGACAGCTTTTAGATGCATGTAATTTGATAACAGACCTTTGTCCTGAGCGGCACGGTGGTGCAGCAGGTAGTGCGCGTGCCTCACAGCAAGAAGGTCGCCGGTTCGTTGAAGTTTGCATGTTCTCTCCGGGCACTCCGGCTTCCTCCCAGACCAAAAACATGCTCATTAGGTTAATTGGTGACTCTAAAATTATCCTTAGGTGTGAGTGTGAGCGTGGATGGTTGTCTGTCTGTATATGTTGCCCTGCGATCGGCTGGCGACCGGCTCAGGGTGTACCCCGCCTCTCGCCCGTTGACAGCTGGGATAGGCTCCAGCCCCCCCGCAACAACTGAAAAGGGATAGTCAGGTATAGACAATGGATGGATGCACCTGAGTCCTGCATGTTTTTGGACTGTTGGTTAAAACTGAAGCTCCTGAAGGAGACCCATGTGATCGCGGGGGCTGCGCTCCATTAGACCATGCTGGCGTGCTCGTTGTTACTTAGAAATAATCAAAGAAGGTTCTGAAAGCCATCCCTGGGTGCCGCCCTGCACGTGAGAGGCGTTTAAAGTCACCCTCATGATTGATGGAAAATACTTAAGGAGCGCCTTGCATTCGTTTGAGCTGCTTAGTTAATAGTTTTAATGACACTGATTTCTCTTGGGGAAGTTGTCTTTGCACACATGGGCTGTGTTTGAGCAGCAGTCTATTCTCCAGAGTCACTAAAATGCTTCTCAGCAGACGCTGTTGAGGGAGCGCCGAGTTTTTCATCCTCTCACCGAGACTCGGCTCTTCCAGCCAGTCTGAGGATCTCAGGAGACCTTCATGTTTGTTCCGGCACTTTGTATCTTTAAGAAAGGACCTACACAGATACCGTCATTATTACGATCGTAATTTATTCTCAGGGGTGATGAATAAAACATAGTTTGCTTGAGTTGAATCAGACAGAATGGTTGTGAAGGCCTTACTTTTCCATGACTTTATTGAGAATAATGTATTCGCAAATTATAAAGTTACAGAAAAGTGCCCAAAGTATAATATTTGGAGTGTAAAAATTACCATTATACATAATGCATTATCAAATGCATAAGTAGTTTGCATTGGAAGTTTAGATACTGCGTGGTGCACGTACTTTACCCTGAGCACTGCACTGACATTTAGATTTCATATAGACGTTATGGACTGCAGCCACAGTAACATTATTTGTTCATTTTCTTTCTCATCGACCGGTGACAGAGTGAGTGATTCTCCTCTGCTCTGTAAGATTCAGTGATGTATGGATGCATGAAGATAGGATCTGCAGGAGACAGTGGAGGCAGCAGCGAACATCGTCTCTCCTGCTTGTCTAAAATCTGCACTTTCTGTCTGTTTTGTGGCTCCAAATCTCAAATCAGATTCGTTTGTTTTGCCTTTGTCTCGTCAGCCCGTCGCCTTTTCGTGCATGATTGTACTTTGATCCACTAAATGCCATGTCAGGCTCGACCTGTTCATTAAACTAGCAGCACTTAGGGTGAAAAATGGCCAGCGGGCAAACAGTATGCTTCACCAAATGAAAGCCGTGTTGATTCTTTTATTTTAGTTCCTACCTTCACTGCAAGTGGGCCACTCTGGAAGAGCTGGAGAAAGATCCCAGAATCCACCAGAAGATTAAACGCTTCAGGACCAAACAGGCCCAGATGAAACACCTGTTCACCGAGGTAGCATCCACCGCCGTTTGTTGTCCTTATCCACTGTTCAGGTCTGGATCTTCTCCTTTAAGTCATGCTGGAAGAGCTTGTATTAATAATCTTCTGAAGCTATTACTGAAGCCATTCTGTCCATCGCAAAGTGATGAAGAACAGTGAAAATGTGATTACTTCAGGTGTGTAATGACTTCACAGCACATTCATCCAGAGCTCCTGCGAAGTGCTCAAAGTGCCGTAAAGGTCAGAGGCATCACCTCGACGCAGAGACATAATTTGCTTCTTGCTGCGTGATTTTAACTTGGCGGTGGAGAACCTGGTCAGGCTCCATCGTCGGCCTTGATCAGGTCTTTTCAGAGCAAATGTGAAGAGGTAGAAAAGAAGCACTTCTCTCAGTCCGGCAAGAATCAGCAGCGTTTACGGAAGATGTGGCTCCAATATTGAGAAATGTCACCTTCATTTTATTTATATGGGTCAGTGTTTCCCACAGAACGACAGTGGAAGAACACCGTTCTGCTTCTCCTCCACCTTATTTTAGAGTTTACTTCAGCTCTTCCTCTCCAGCTCTTCTTTGCTAACTTTCCAGATTGTGACCCCTGACCTGATTAATAATGATTAACCAATAATCTGTCTCTATTTGTCCCTGTTTTCAGCCTGATGAGGACTTATTTAATCCAGACTATGTAGAGGTGGACAGAGTGCTGGAGGTGGCTGTTACCACGGACACCGAGACTGGAGAGGTACGTAGACAGACCAGTCTCAGTAGTGTTTGTCTGCTTTGAAAGCAGCTATTACTGAAGGTCCTCAGTGTGGTGGTACACTCCTCGTCCTCTGACACACACACACACACACACACACACACACAAACACACACACACATCATGTTTTTCTGCATGATGTTGTAGGAGGTGACCCATTACCTCGTTAAGTGGTGCAGTCTGTCATACGAGGAGGCGACGTGGGAGCTGCAGGAGGACTTGGACCCAGAGAAGATCAAAGAGTTTGAGGAGATCCAGAAACTGCCGGCTGACCTCAGGCACATGGTGAGCAGACACGCGATACAGGAGACGTGAAAGTGAGGAGACAAATGTGGGATTTAAAAAAAAAAAGTTGGTCAGATCTTTAAAATTAGAAGGCGAACGTGTTGAAGGAGGACGGGCAGATCGTGTTTTAAGGAGTACTGTATAAATGAAGCTGTGGGTGTTACAGACCAGCAGGCCTGTCTCTGAAGTTCGGCGTTATGATTCAGCATGACTTCTTGTTCCCGTTCCCCCGTCTCTCTTTGTTTTGCTCTGTCTTGTCCTCAGCGGCTGACATAATCATCCTGTCTGTGTCGCTGTCAGTCAACGCAGACGCTGCAGCGCTGTTTGCTTGGAGCAGCTAAGCTAACGTTTACCATGTGAAGTGAAGAAACGTGCTGATTCATGACTTCTTATTTCTTTAAGTGGATGTTCAGAGCCGCGCTGCTTGCCGTTTTTGCGGCGGTTCTCTGGCTCTGCAGCAGAGGGATGACGCCGTTGTTCTTAATGGGCTCTAAGCTCTGATTGGCTCAGACCTTCAGTGTGATAGGATTTTAAGATGTGGGCGATGATTCAGATGTCTGGAACCAAACTATCTTAGATAAATAGTGAGCAAAAACATTTATGTTGTGAGTTTGGGTTGGTGGGCAGATGAAAGAAAAAGGAAAGCTGCACAACAACGTTGTGGCTTCGCGTTTCATCTCCAGCTTTTCTGCCCACATCTCTTCAACCACTTTGCCTCAAATTCGCCGTCTTGGCCTTGTTTTGTTTTGTCAGCGCTAATGAGTGCAAACGCAATCAGCGCTGCAAGGTTTTCTTTCGTCTCGTGCTGCAGTTCTGCACCATCGGGTCAGCTTCTGTGTTTGTTTTTGGAGGTGACATTGTGGTTTTGAAAATCCTCCCAATCAAATCCATGTAAAACATCGCGGTCCTCTCCACGTCTGCGCTGCCCTGCTCAGTGTGGGCATCGCAGGGAGGCCCAGACAACAAAGCAGAGGCCATTAAATGTGAGCAGAGCTGATGTATTTTGTGCAAGTCGTGGGTATCCTGACCAGGCCGACAGCACATTTACTTTGCTGGATGCTGAACACAAAATTGCTGCTTAAATATCACCAATTTTCTCGTCTCTCTCCACTCCAGGAAGATAAGACCTGAGCAAATTATTCTTGCTTTTTAGCCATTATTCATTTCAAAACTAGCTTTTGCACTTATTTCACCCTGGCAGCAACAACTACTTATTTTATTATTTGTCCATTCAACAAATCAGAGACCGGGTCCTCCCTCATCTTTAGAAATTGGGACAACTCATTTATCTCCTTTCTGATTTATCAGGGGAACCAAATAGTCCTTATATATTCTCCTGTTTGTGTTGGATGAACTGCAGCGTGAATGATCGCATTCAGAAAAAGAAAACTTTGACTACAGGGTTGCTCGTAATAACAGTTTTATATCATCCAACAGAAACCTGATAGATGGCAGCAAGACTGGCCAGCTGCATTTAGTTTGGTTGTTATTACTGAAATTGAAGTGGTAAGTTGACTGCGTGTGTGTGTGTGTGTATGTGTGTGTGTGTGTGTGTGTGTGTGTGTTTCACAGGAGCGTCCTCCTCCAGAAAAATGGCAGAAGCTGGAGCGCTCCAGAGATTACCGCAATGGAAACCAGCTCAGAGAATACCAGTTAGAGGGAATGAACTGGTTGCTGTTTAACTGGTACAACAGGTGAGCGCTCCACACAGACGCTGGAATCGAAGCCTTTTCATTGGTTGAGGTTTAAGCGGTGTGAAATTTGCATCACTGACCAAACTTATGATGCGGTGTTAGAAAGAACAACACACTGTGAACGATCTCTGACCATCAAATCCGTCTTCTGACCACAGATAAACGGACATTAATGTCAAAAACCACCATAAACATCATGAGAAATGTAACTAAACACAAACACTTCAGCTAGATGAACAGCGACTGTGAAAGTTCACTCACAGCGGTTTTAACACGTCGCTCGGGTCGGACAGTAACTTTTTATGAACACCAGTTAACTTCACTGCCTCCTGTGTTTCATATTTTAAGATGAGCAACAGCAGTCCTGTAAACACTGGTGAAGAGTCAAACTCTGTCTCCTCTGGCAGATTATCACGTCTGAGATACTTCTTAAAGCACCACCACCAAATACAGTCAAAGCTGTGGTCGGAGTCTTTTAAAGGAACAACACTCACATGTCCATGTGTACACTGAACGAGCTAACACGAGGCTTCAGCAGTCTGAGGGACAGACGATTCTGTCCTCCATCACTTACAATGACAGCACATTAGGACATCTCTCTGTGTTCGGTATGGACAGGAGACACAAGTCAAACCCAGAAAAACGATGCACATACGAGCACACAGGAGTCAGCTGTCAGTCAGCACAGAGGCTGCAGCAGCATTTGCTGACGTTTGCCATCTAAATTGAATAAATGTGCTGCTTTATAACTGGACTTTAAGCTAGCTGTACCGTTTCTCTGTCAAGATATTACCAGCACTCACATACCATCGTTAACAGACTGAAGAAAGACCAGAGTTGATTAACCTGTGTCTGAGGTTTGACATGAACATGTCATAGAAAGTCTCAGTGTGACATGCTTGGTCAGGATATCTGCAGAAAAAGCAGCATTTTAATAAGGAACATCTTTCTTGAAACTTCATTCATGTCTCAAGGTGCAGAGTTCAAGCAAATATCACCAACATGTTATGAGAAGGCTAATATGTTTACACAAATAATGCATTAATTAGCTTAATTAGTCTGCTAATTAGCATGAACAGCATGTATTTGCTGTGTTTCAGGATCACGCCTTTGCTCTCTCACCGTTTTTCTTCTTCTCTGTAGAAAAAACTGCATACTGGCGGATGAGATGGGGTTGGGGAAGACCATCCAGTCCATCACCTTTCTGTATGAGATCTTCAACATGGGGATTCGCGGCCCCTTCCTCATCATCGCCCCCCTGTCCACCATCACCAACTGGGAGAGGGAGTTCCGCACGTGGACGCACATGAACGTCATCGTGTATCACGGCTCTCAGATCAGCCGGCAGATGATCCTGCAGTACGAGATGTTTTACAGAGACCCACAGGTGATGTTTGACCCCTTTGTCGGTCTGCGGGCAGCAGTCGCCGCCCGAATCGACTAAAAACGTCGATTCATTAGTTTTGCATTTTAGAATGTGAGGATTTCTGTTGGGAGGACAAACATGCAGAGCCTTCGGCTCTGACAGATAAATGAATTGTAAAAATAATAGTTGGTTTCATCCCATGCTGACTTTTTGGTGAACCCACACTCATGCAAACCTGCCTTGTTTGTTCCCGCTGTAACAAGTAATTAGTGGAGAGTTTGGAAATCCAGCAAACCTCTGGAGGAACGCGCACGGACTCTTTTCATTCAGTGTTGTTCGAGTTCATCCGGAGGAGTGACGTCTGTGGCGTTCGCTGAGAATCGAGTTCACTGCAGAGTTGAAATGTTTCGCGGCCGTGCTGCGCGTTGTCTTACGTTGTTGTCTTCTGATTACTGATTAAGACAAACCCCTGGTGAGACAGCATGAAGGTCTGTTGTCTCTGCAGTCTGCAGAGCGCAGGGAGGATGCTGGAGTTAAAGGTGGAAAACAGGAAGGTCACAGAAGGAGGCAGAGACGGCACAGCTGCACGTACAGCCCTGATTCTAGAGACACGACGGGACGCTGTGTAAACATAAATAACAACAGGATGCAGTCGTTTCCAAACAAACTGTTTACTGAAGGTTTTCTGAAGAGTCCATGTGTTAATCTCCGTCATCCAATCAAGTGGTGAAGCTCGCTTGTGAGCGGCTGAGCCTATCCAGGACGCCCCTTTCATACCCAGTCTTGATGCCATCACCTGTTACCTGTGGAATGTTCCAAACACCTTTCCCAGTCTTTAGTTGCTCCTGTGTTGCTGCACCAGGTTCACAATAAGCAGATATTTGTGTTTGTGCTGTTTTCAGTCGAGTTTATGTAAAAAAATAGCTTACAAATCAGCCTCCCAGCTGTTGTGGCATTGGGGTTGTAGGAAAAGGAAAGAGAACTAAAGCTTCCTGCGCAGTTGCTGTTTTAATAAGCTCCAGCTCTTTAATTCACAGGTACTGACTCATAAAACCTGATATTTACTGTTCAAAATGTTCACTTCGACTCCATAGAACACCTCACAGACACCTCATGTTCAGCTAATGTTTGTGTTACTACGATGCATTTTTGAAGTCGATGTAGTTGCTTAAGTTAAGGTCGCTCACAAAAGAAGATTTTACCTGGTTGCCTTTTACTCTGCTGAGAGTCAAAACGCCCATGAGGTTTGAATATTCATGCGATGATAAAGGAGTTGTTGGTGCAGATCACCTTCAGTCTGATTTCTGGATATCTGTCAGACCAAATGAATGTGATTCTTCCTCCGTATCTCTTATATCCTCACTCTGCTGCTGCGTCCTCTGCAGCACACTTCACACATCGAAGACAGTGTAGAAATTTAGGAACTAGTTCCTCTTTATTTCCTTTAAGGCTACACATGCAGTGAAGAAGGTGACTGCTGGAGATTCATTTAATTACACGGTGAATGTTTAGATTCATTTTAATCAGTGTGTTTTAATGGCTGTGTTTTCGTCTTCCGTCCTCATGATGTGAAGATGATTCTTCAGGTTTGAGATCATCCTCGGCGTCTTGCTCTGTCTCCTTCGCTCTCTCCGTCGGGGAGACTTTTGCCGTGTGTTTAATCCGGTGGATGTGACACACATCCGGAGGACATTCGTCATCTCTCTCTCTCTTTCTCATTGACCTCATTTTCCCTTGACCTCGCTCTCCCTGCAGGGTGGCTGCATATCAGCCGTGAAGTGATCAGAATCTTGTTTCAGCCGTGTAGTTATTTAGAACGACCCGCTCCTCCTCTTCAGCTCACTCTGGTATAAATATTCACAGCGTCACAGGGCTCTTATTGCTGCATGCGTCTCAGATGAATACAGAGTTACCATTACGTTACTGTATGCAGCTAATGGTTTTGAATTTGACTTTCTGCAGATATCCACAGGGAGTGAGTATTCATTTTGGTCACGCCTGATAAATTCATCAGTTCAGCATTTTGGAGGCATTTAGTTCTTTTACTGGAAGGTTAAAAGTGAAGGAAGAGTGACGTGTGATGAAGGGCCTTGATTCCATCCTGAACCCCCTGAAAGTCCCTCTTCAGGCTTTGATCAAACCCCTGAAAACTAATCTCTGCTCATCACAATTACATATCCACAAGTCCTTTGCATGAATAAAATCTCTTCATGCCTCACACCGGCTTAGATGTAACTGAGGTCCCTAATGTAGCATGCATGGACATACTGTCCACACCTCTGTCTCCACCCACCCCTCCACCTGCCGCTTCGATTCTGCTCATCAGACATCAGCAGCTTTGCTGTTCTGAGTAACGTTTGCTTTTTTCTGTCAACACCTCCAGGCCATATAAAAGTCCTGTCAGCGTTTGACTTGCCTCATCATGTGGCAGGCTAACGCTGGCTAGCGTTGGCTAGCACACTGCAGATTTGTTTGTACTTGTGAACTCGTAAAACAGGAGAAAATTAACTCATCGCACCTGCTGTGTGCGCACAATGAATGGATGTTACTCTGGAAAAAGGCTTCAGTTTGGCTCAAGGATTTTCAGATGATGCGTGAAGGTTCATCATTTTTCTTTTTGCAACTTCTCCTCTGATCCTCTGGTCTTGTTTCACGCCTCAAGCTGACGGCATTGGTTCCTTCTGGTCCGTATGAACCTGTGCCTGAATCTGTGTTTGTGGTCTGCTGCAGGTCCAAGGTGGAAATGCTGTTTATTTCTGAGCATATATGGAATGTTAACAAGGTGAAAAGCTTGCTTTTCGTTGGAGGGGGTCTTTAAACGTACCGTCCTCTCGCCCGCAGGGTAACACTATCCCAGGCGTGCTGAAGTTCCACGGGGTGATCACCACCTTCGAGATGATCATGGCCGACTGTCCCGAGCTGAAGAAGCTCCACTGGCGCTGCGTGGTGATCGACGAAGCCCACCGGCTGAAAAACAGGAACTGCAAACTGCTGGAGGGTCTCAAACTCATGAACCTGGTCAGTGTGTGTGTGTGTGTGTGTGTGTGTGTGTGTGTGTGTGTGTGTGTGTGTACACAGCAGTTGCAGGAATTAGCTTATTTTTGTCCAGAATCATGAAATTCTCATCAGTAGCTGTTATCTTACGTCACTGTCCGTTTAGTGGTGAGTAACATCTTTTCATTAGAGCCAGCAGTGTGTGCAGCCTTACTTATCCTCTTACACCTGCCCGCCTATCACACTTGCGCACCTTTATTGGTACATTTGTCTCTTTTAATTCACTCGTCTCTCTTTAATCTCCCGCCGTCTCTCCTCCTCTCTCGTTGGAAGGATTGTTTTAATGAACCCACCGGCTTGTTTTGCAGTTCGGTTTGAATCAGCGTTATTGGAAGCAGCAGGTTCTGTGTGGCCGTTCATGTTTTTAATGTGCTCCTGTCCATGTTCCAACAGGAGCACAAGGTTCTGCTGACAGGAACGCCTCTGCAGAACTCAGTGGAGGAGTTGTTCAGCCTGTTGAATTTCCTGGAGCCGCTGCAGTTTCCTTCAGAAAGCACCTTCCTGGAAGAATTTGGAGACCTCAAAACAGATGAGCAGGTTTGTAGAGAGGAGCGTTTGGAGATGCTGCATACAGTCTATCATGCCTCAGTGTGGGGGGACTTTTGCTTTGAAAAGCAGCTTCAGGAAGTGCTGCTGTTTGTTTTAAATGCATGCTAACAGCTCTTCTCTCACACTCCTCCTCCTCCTCCTCCTCCTCCTCCTCCTCCTCCTCCTCCTCCTCCTTGGTGTGCTGTGTTGTTTGGAATCAGCTGTGTTTTGTTTTCTCAAAACAAAAACATATTTGAGGCAGAAAAAACACTCGCAGTGTGGACGTGAGGAGAAGGGACGATGCTCGACTTGTTATCAGAGAAGAATAAAATGTGTGTGTACCATTCACATTCACGCCTCCTCCTGCGTTCTCTCCGACAGGTGAAGAAGCTTCAGGCCATTTTGAAGCCCATGATGTTGAGGAGACTGAAGGACGATGTAGAAAAAAACCTGGCGCCTAAAGAAGAGACCATCATAGAGGTGTGTGTGTGTGTGTGTGTGTGTGTGTGTGTGTGTGTGTGTGTGTGTGTGTGTGTATTTGTACAGTGTCTGTGTTTAACACTTGTTTCCAGTTCCACTTCCTTCCGTTTTGGCTCAATTAGTCACGTGATATCACAACAAAAAGGCGTGTGTCAGATCATATCGTTCACAGTATTGTCAGTATAATTTTAAATATGATAAAAAGAAATTCTTATCTATGTATTTATGTCATGATAATGACGGTATTCTGACTTGTTGATGTCGTGACATGACATCAAACCGTTACGTACAGCAGCAACAAGCATGCCGGCTCCAGGGTGGAGGAGTCGGTTGCAAAAAGGGGAGCAGCTACAGATCAAATGTATGACAGACCACAGTAATATGTAAGAAGTGCAGGAAGACTGTAACAAGAAAAGAGGCAATACAGCGAGCTTATTTCAACACCTCAAGCAGAGGCACCCGGTGGAGTACGAGGAGAGCTCAACGGTTATTGTGAGACAAACTACGCTGGCCTCTGCATATCCGCTGCGTTTGTTTCCTCTGGTCGTCCAAACAGATGCAGGTTCGGTGAATTAGACCCTCTAAAAGCGCCCGCAGGTGTGACCTCGAATGTGTCCGTCTGTCTGTGTGGGTGTGCTTGTGTCGGCCTGTGATGGACTGTCAGTGTTCCTGAAAAGGATGATTGGTGAATGCAACAGATGAACGGTTTCAGTGTTGTCTAATACTCTACTTTGAAGGTAAAATCGCAGCCTGAGCCTGAGGTTAACTGTGCTGGGCAAACGCTTCGTTTGAACGACCGTTAGCACACCGTTAGCCTGTGTGCTAACTTGTCCTCCTGGTGGTGTCCCTGCAGGTGGAGCTGACCAACATTCAGAAGAAATACTACCGGGCCATCTTAGAGAAGAACTTCTCCTTCCTGTCCAAAGGAGCAAACCAGCACAACATGCCCAACCTCATTAACACCATGATGGAGCTCCGCAAGTGCTGCAACCACCCCTACCTGATCACAGGTGAGAGAGCAAACACACACACACACACACACACACACACACACACACACAGTCCGCCTCACACACTTTTACACAAAAACAGTCATTGACCTTGTTCTCTCCTGGTTGTAAGTGCACCTCTAATAACACAGAAGTTAAAATTGGCTGTTTATCTAACGTATAATTACGCAGCACATCAGTAATGTGTTCAACAGCAGGCAGAACAGCAAACAAAGCCAGAGAAAAACTGCGTAAACTGATGAACTGGAAAAAACATCCCGAAAGTTATAATGAATCTAATCGCCCGCACATCTTAAAGTGGAGCCTCACCTTTCTTTTCTTTCAGGGGCGGAGGAGAAGATCCTGGAAAGCTTCAGGAAGAGCCACAGTCCAGACGCCCTGGACTTCCAGCTGCAGGCCATGATCCAGGCAGCCGGTAAACTGGTGCTGATCGACAAGCTGCTGCCCAAACTGCTGGCCGGGGGACACAAAGTCCTCGTCTTCTCCCAGATGGTCCGCTGTCTGGACATCCTGGAGGACTACCTCATACAGAGACGGTGAGCGGGGAGAGCAGGGTGGGGCGGGGAGGGTGGAGGTAAGAGTGAGGTAAGGAAGGAGGAAGGAGGGAAGGAAAGACAGAAGAGGAGAGACGGAGCATGCAGAGGTTTAGGAGCGATGAGAGGAGAGGAGCGGAAAGACATTAATTCGTTGTAGAAATCAACGCATTTGTATGTTTTCTCCAGCTACACGTATGAGCGCATTGACGGTCGCGTGCGAGGGAACCTGCGGCAGGCGGCCATCGACAGGTTCTGCAAGCCGGACTCGGACCGCTTTGTTTTCCTGCTGTGCACCCGAGCCGGAGGGCTGGGAATCAACCTGACGGCCGCAGACACCTGCATCATCTTCGACTCAGACTGGAACCCCCAGAACGACCTGCAGGTGGGTGGAGGCCGGTGCCAGGTTCCACATGGGTGGATGATATTAGCTTTGTCAGTGTGCTGTGTTTCTGCTGAAGAGAGCTGAAGACGCACGTCTGTGGTTGAGGAGTAATGACGCTCTAAAGACCGCGCGATGTGTGGGATCGCGTAAGATCCAGCGGCTCTCAGAGGATTAAACAACTTAAACTGCGCTGTCAAAGCGTAGATCTTCTGTCTCAGTGACGCTCTCTGTTCACCGCTGCTGCTCGTCTTAGCTGGTTAATGGTTGCTGGCGTTTATGATGCCTTTTGGGATTGCAGCAGTTGACAAAACGCGTGCTTCAAAGATGACTTGAATAATGAAGTGAGCACGCGGTGATACCTGCCTCTGCGGGTGCGAAGCTTTCCCACAGTTTGATGGATGTTTCCGTTTCTTGAACACTCAAAATGCATTTCTAAAAATGTCAAATGGCACCTGGCAGATTTAGTCTCTGTCGTTCTTCCTAGCCTGTTAAATATGAAGTACGTTTTAATTTATTGTCCCTGCAGTGGATTTATTCTGCCGAGTGTACAGCCTAATATTTCTTATCAGTCACTGTGATTAAACCTCCTGATCAATTGATGTTAGATCGTATTTCTTTATACATTTTCAAGAGAAATTAAGGTTGTTGATTATCCTTATGGCCAAGATCAAACAGAGCTCATTATTACTACTATTCATTCTAACTTTTCTTATTTTTGTCACATCAAGTTTTAGTTGTTGTCAGCTTTCCTCCTGAGTCTGACTGGAAGCACAATAACAATGCACTCGTTATGTCTCTCATCTTTTTCCTGACCCGCTTCAGGCCCAGGCACGCTGCCACCGGATTGGCCAAAGCAAAGCGGTGAAGGTCTACAGGCTGATCACCAGGAACTCGTACGAGAGGGAAATGTTTGACAAGGCCAGTCTGAAGCTGGGGTTGGACAAAGCCGTCCTCCAAGACATCAACCGCAAAGGAAGCCTCAACGGGGTGAGAGATTACTTCCTATTGGAGTTATAACGGATATTAAAAGATTGCTGGAGGTGTGCTTTTCTTCAGGGATGTGCCATCACGATTTACAAGCTGTATGCGGATTAGGGATGAAAAGATCATGAATTCTGACCCGCCTGGCTGTTTGTGGCTGCAGGTGCAGCAGCTTTCTAAGCTAGAAGTGGAGGATTTGTTGAAAAAAGGCGCCTATGGAGCGCTCATGGACGAGGAAGACGAGGGCTCCAAGTTCTGCGAGGAAGACATCGATCAGATACTTCAGAGACGAACGCAGACCATCACCATCCAGTCTGAAGGGAAAGGGTCCACGTTCGCAAAGGTACAGGTCCTTAAACATGGAGCAGAGCTTCACTGTCTCTGTTGTTGATGAAGACAATGACGACACCAGCGCTGATGTCTGTTTTTAGCGTGCTCCCTCTGAGATGACACCGTGTAAAAATATGTCTCAAATTACATTCAGTGTCTTAGTGAAGGCCTTACATTGACTTCGTCCTGTCTTCAAATGTGAAGATATTAAATGATTGTGGAAAACATCAGATCTGACCGTTAATCGCGTCTTTCTGTTTTTCTGTCCTCAGGCCAGTTTCATCTCATCCGGTAACAGAACGGACATTTCTCTGGACGACCCCAACTTCTGGCAGAAATGGGCCAAAATCGCTGAGGTGGAGATCGACTCCAAATCCGAGAAGGTACAGAAAGATGAGGAGAACAGATTTAAGCAGGAGAGGAGGAAAGGAACAAGAAGAAGTAAAGGAGTTTCAAAGGAAAGGGGCAGGAAAGAGAGGAGAGGAGGTGTGAAGAAAGAGACAGAAGGGAGCAAAGACAGGCGGACAGTGAAGGGAGAAACAGGAGAAAGAGGAAGAGCAGATGAGCTGAAACCACTGAAGAGGAGGTGAACGTCCGCCATGCGAAGGAAAGAAGGTAGAAAGAGTAGAGGAGGAGTACTGGAGGAGTGGATGGAGAGAGTCAGATGAAGGACAGCAGGAGTTCAAATAATTCTGTTCATTTCCTTTTCCTCTCCTCTCCTCTCCTCTCCTCTCCTCTCCTCTCCTCTCCTCTCCTCTCCTCTCCTCTCCTCTCCTCTCCTCTCCTCTCCTCTCCCCTTAACAGATGGACCACCTTAATGAATGAAGCAGATTGCACACCGAGCTCTGCTACTGTCTTCATACTTTGTGTGTGTGTGCATGTGCGCGTGTGTGTGTCGTGCCTTGAACACCCCCCCCCCCCCCCCCCACATGAACAGAAATAATGTGCATGTGGGTGTCTTTGTCTCTGCTCAGGACTGCCCCTCCTCTGAGGAGAGGCGCAGGATGAAAGCTCCGACAGATCTCTCCTCACCTGCTTCATCTCGTCACTACAAAGTCGGTCTTAATGCTCGTTTCCCTCACCCACACTCGATTCTCCTCTCTGCTGCAGGAGTCCTTGGTGATCGACACGCCTCGGGTGAGGAAGCAGACCCGTCACTACAACTCCTTCGAGGACGACGAGCTGATGGAGTTCTCAGAGCTGGACAGCGACTCGGAGGAGCGGCCGTGTCGGACTCGCCGCCTGGGCGAACGCAGCCGGCGGTACCTCCGTGCTGAATGCTTCCGGGTTGAGAAGAACCTGCTGATCTTTGGGTGATTCATACATATTAACGCATCAGACCAGCAAGCAGCTTCACTGGAATTAGCAGAAAGTAGCTCAGAGAGATCTTTCCTTTTCTAAGTAGCTGGAGGGCATTTCCATCACACTCAACCTCAGCGTATCTTTCCAGGTGGGGTCGGTGGAAGGACATCTTGAACCACGGTCGCTTTAAATGGCACCTGGCAGAGAGAGACATGGAGGTGATCTGCCGGTGAGGAAGTCTTTCCATATAATTTCACCTGACAGAAAGTCTGAAATGTCCAGAGTGATTTACAGGGAGTGTGACAGTGAAAAACAACCGTCCAGACACCAGCTGTGTCCGCCGCTGTATGAAGGTCATGTGAAGATGTTTTTTTTTTTCCTGTGCAGTGCTCTGCTGGTTTACTGCCTGAGACACTACAAAGGTGACGACAAGATCAAGAGCTTCATCTGGGATCTGATCTCACCCACCAAGGAAGGCCAGGACCAGGCGCTGCTCAATCACTCTGGTTAGCATTTCATCATTCACCTGCACTGTGGTGTTAGCTTTGAGAAAGAGAACTCCACAGATTCAGACGGTTTAGACAAGAAAAGGACAAAATATGTTGTCTTCTTTTATTCCACACTTTCTTCTTTGTTGTCAAAGCTGAGATTTGGTTGTGCTAGTAGCAGCTAAAGAAGCCTTGAAATGCTAGTTGCTGTCATTTATCAGACTTCTCACAGCTCCCTCTGGAGCCACCAAACACTTAATACACCTGCTTTTTCATAGAACACCTAATCATCACTTTGATGTCTGTAAACTGATTCATTCACTTTCATCGTCATGTTCATCGTAACGTTCTTCCTCCCACTGTGCTCGTCAGGTCTGTCAGCTCCGGTTCCCCGGGGTCGGAAGGGGAAGAAGCTGAAGAATCAGCTCAACGTTCCTGAGGTGAAGAACGCCGACTGGCTGGTCCACTGTAACCCTGAGGTGGTGCTGCAGGATGAGAGCTACAAGAAACACCTCAAACAACACTGCAACAAGTCAGTTTACAAATCCTTTCACTCAGTTCAGTTAGCAGGAAGCAGCAGCAGCAGCAGCAGCAGCAGCAGCAGCAGCAGCAGCAGCAGCCTGTTATCGTGCAACCTTGAGCTTTTCCCAGAGAAGCAGCTTGACCAAACTGTCAGGTTTGCAGATGACATGATACATTTGTTTGGTTGTGCTGTTGATGAGCTGCAGAACAACAGCGCTGTAGGTCATTTTATGTATTTGAGCTGTAAACAGTCACTTGTAGCTGCTTGTAAAGCAGAGGTGCTTTAAGACAACACAGCAGCGCAGCACGAGGACAGAAGCAGAGCTGTGTGCTCGTTAAATGTTTGCTTCTTTTTATGAAGTTTTTACTCCTTTATATCAGCCTGTGTGGCCCGGCGAGAGCAAAGCGTGTTGACAGAAGGACTCAGAAACGCAGCGAGACAATAACAAGCAATAGGACGGTTTAAGGAGTAATTCAAGCAGTCTGAAGGAGCAGCCCCCTCTCTCCCCCTTCCTCTCCACAGGGTGCTGCTGAGGGTGCGGATGTTGTACTACCTGAAGGTGGAGGTTTTGGGCGAGGCTGCCAATCAAGCTCTAGAGGGAATACCTGCCAGGTACGGAGCATGGATGTGTCGTGATTTACGAATTTTGGATTCATTACATTATAACATCTGGCTACCGTCTTCCTCAGCTGAGCGGTCCAGAGTTAGTGTAAACAAACCAGTGCAGTAAGACAGGCGAAGCTAGCTGCTAATACATACAGAAACTACACAGTGGGTTGAGAGTGAAGTACTCTGACTGCATGCGTGCATCATGTTCTTCATCTTGTACCTGCTGAGCAGAGCTTCAGTTTGACGGCTGATTTGCTGATGAACTGTACTGACGCAGAAGAGGTTCAAGAAATGATTTATGGATTCATCGAATGTTTTCTGCTTGTTTACAGTAAACTGAAAGCGTTGAGACGAGACTCGAAGTTCTTCGACACTCTGTCAAAACGCCGTCTGACACATTTCTGATTCTGACTGATTGTTTGTGTTACCGGTACGCCGGGGTGTCCTGACGTGACACTGACAGCACTGATCGATTGTTCGCGCGTGTGTCTGTTCGTGTCGACAGTAAACTTGAGGTGTCGCTACCCGACATCGACTACATAGAGATTCCAGCCTCGTGGTGGGACGCCGAAGCCGACAAGTCTCTCCTCATAGGAGTCCACAAACACGGTGAGGGTTTTCATGAGCGCAGCGGCTCATTTTTTTATTTTTCATGTCGGGATTTAAAGATAATTCAGTGGCACAAACATGGCGTCTGTTATTTATGTATGTGTGCTGTGTAGTGGCCCCAGTGTGTGTGTGTGTGCTCTGTGTTTTAACGAGGTGTGTGTCTATCAATGTGTGTTGCTGATCAGGGTACGAGCGGTACAACGCCATGCGTGCAGATGCAGACCTGTGTTTCCTGGAGAGAGTGGGGATGCCAGATGTCACGGCGCTGTCCGCCGAGCAGGGCGGAGGGGAGGGGGTCCCCGACATGACTGACAGGTGCTCACACGTGCATGCACACGCACACACACAGGTGTATAAGGTAACTTGAGATTTGAGTAATTTGAGATTCGAGAAAACTTAAAAGTACTTCAAAGTAAAGTGTAAATAAGATGGACAACACATACAAAATGTAAAAGCCCACTGTGTGTGTTTATGTGCCGTAAGCCAGACTCGACCCTCATCATGTCAGCTGATATTGGTGCATATTCCAGATTTGCAGTTAGATGAGCACAAACTACAGTATTTTCAGTCATGGAGCTCCAGTTAGTCGCGCGTCCACAGTTCGGCTTCTTTGCAGATCTTCAGCAGGAGCCTCTTCTTCCTTCCACCAGTCGTCGCCTCCTTTACTCTCAGTAGTAGCGTTCACAGCGGGAGCCAACGCTGGTGCGAAAAACACATCCTGTCCTCTCTGATGCCACGTTTGTTCTTGTCGACACTGATACCTCCCCGCCCACACACCTGCTTTACATACTGAGTGCGAAGAGCAAGATTATGAACACATTGAAATTCAAACACACACGCAGAGGGTGACATCAGGCAGCTAATTATGTCGATAGCAAGCAGATCATGCTGTAGTGATAGCCTGAAATGGGGCAAGAGATGCATTTATATAGATATCAGACTGACACACACACACATAGCTGCAGGTGTGTCTCCATAAAGTATTTCATTTTTGCCCTAACCTACCACTGAACTCTAAACGGCGTGTGGTTTGTCCTCATACGAGCTGTGAAACCGTCCTCACAAGTCATTTTTCTGGTAGTGTCACTGTACTTACGAGTCTTGCAAGAGGACGCTATATGAGCCAGAGAGGAGTAATTGACAGGGAGGAAGAAGAAAGCGAAAACGCGGTGTGGGAAATGTATTTTCTGGGTGCTGCTGCTCCGGCTGACAGCAGAGCTATGAGGACGAGGCGCACAGGAAGCTTTGATCCTCTTCCTGAAGGTAATTGAAGTCATCATTCGCTTTGTTACCTGTTCAAGCTGAAGCTGTTCCCAGCTGAGCACAGCGACTGGTGGCAGAAGACCTTCTAGTCTCAAAATGTTCACTCGGCAGGCTTCCTGTACAGGTTTCAAACAGGGAGGGAAAAAATGAATACACAGAGGTACAGTAAATATAAAACCTTCAAACAAAAAGTGTTGCACTTTGCTGCCATTGGAGCGCTCGCCTGCTTTACAATCCGCAGCGCAGAGGGCGCAGAAAACAAACATGGTGTTTACAAAGCTTTCATCTTGGTTTTCTGCAGCCAGAAGTGACCATATTTGGATGGGAGGGTGGAGCTGGGGAGGGCTAAGTTATCTGCTAGCACTAGCACCAGCTAGCGAGCTTGGTTAGCAAGGCGCATCCATCATATTAACTGCGATATTAATTGGGATGCTAATTTTAGCTAGCTGAAAACAGGCTTAAAACAGACTGTTTTAGTGCAACTGAAGGCTGGAGAATCACTGGAGGAGAACTCCAGTGATTCAGTGCTGCACCTTGTAAAGTTTGGGGACTGAGGAGAGACAGATTAAACAGATTAACAGTCAAAGCAGCAGAGACAGATGTCCTGACTATAGCATATTAAACACATTTTAACAAACTAAGAGTTTCGATCCTGGGAATGAACGTTTTCTCCGGGATGAGGAGCAGTGCGGAGCAGCTTCGTTAGATTTTTCCCATTTAACCTCTCCAGCAAGTTTAGTTTGTTTCTTAAACTGTGGAAAAGCCCAAACACATTCAGCTGTTCGCTTTTGTTCCACTTCAGTATAAAGATGTCAGCAGGACCAGCCTGGTCACAGGAGCAATGAATGACCAGAAAGACCAACAGAGGCCGACTTCAAGCTAATCTGTGTCCAGACTGTGACGCAGTGTTGTCGGTCATGAATCTCCCACAGCTGGGAAATACATGCAGCTCAGTTATTATGTGTTTACATGCATTACATTAACAAAGGCTGTGCTCACACTCCTCTCTTCTTCTTCATGGAGGCTGCCATCTTCAGCGGCTTCGTTAAAAACTTTGCATTTTTAGTCATTTTTCGGTGCTTCGGGACAGTTTTACTCCATTCAGAGATGGTACCGGCTGAACGGTGCACCCTGTCGTGTTCAGTCTGTTTCCTGATCACATTCTGACAGGTTATACTCTGACAGTCTCTTTGTTGTTTCTCCGCATCGTTAACAGCTCATCTCGGTCTGTGTCGCTTTGTGTTTTCTGTGCTCTGACGTGTTTTATCTCCACTCAAACATCAGCGAAGCCCCGTTTGGCACTCAGCGTTTACGCCGTTGAGCTCTCTCCTTACATGCGTAGCCCTCAGTCGTACTCCCGTGGAGCTCGGCAGGACATCATCTGCGTGATTCAAGCTTCTTTTTCTGCTCTTGTCTGTCGTTTCTTTTGTTAGTGTTTGCAAAGCCGAGGAGGTGAAGGACGACGCCGAAAGCAAAGCTGATGGAGGTGAAGACAGAGACGAGAGCAGCAAGGTGAGGAAGAAGTTCTCCTGAGACGCAACATTAGCGTTTAAAAAGATCTCTGGCTTTTATTCTCTCTTCTTCTCACTCAGCGAACGACCTGAGACTCACTTTATTCCTTCATGGACACTTTACTTACGCGCCTCACTGTAGTCTCTTTAGATGAAACGTCTAATTTTGTGTGGCGATAGTTCAGCTTGCCTCTGGGGGTTGATGGGAGACAGAGGAACGTGGCCTCTAGGCGCTGTAAAAGCAGTCGTCTGCAGTAAAATCTTGCATCTTGATAATAACGTTTTTAATACCAGAATAGATGACGTGTAAAATATAATCTCTGCTTTCTTTTTTATTGCATATTTTATTCGTTTTTTTGTGTTTTTTCAAACTTCTGCAACACTTCGGTCTTAATCTGCAGCTAACACAGTTCAATTCAATTCAATTCAATTCAATTCAATTCAATTCAATTCAATTCAATTCAATTCAATTCAATTCAATATTCCTTTATTAGTCCCGCAAGGGGAAATTCCAGTTTACAGCAGCACCAATAAAGCGGAAACGATGGAGTAAAAACAATAACTATATACAAAAGAGTGGAATAAAAAATAAACATCATCTTAAGAAATTATAAATTGTATTTGCAGACTGTTAGGTACAGGGTGGATTGCACAGATTATTGCCCAGATTACTTGGAGCAGTTTTTGTTGTGTAGTCTGACAGCTGCAGGAAGGAATGACCTTCACACACTTTGGATGTAGCATCCTGTCACTGATGGAGCTCCTCAGTGCAGTGAGTGTGTGTTGGGGGGGGGGGGGGGGGGAGTCATTGTCTGTCATGGAGGACAGCTTGGCTGTCATCCTTCTCTCCCCCACCTCCTCCACCTGTTCCAGAGGGCATCCCAGGACAGAGCTGGCCTTCCTGATGAGTTTGCCCAGCCTCTTCCTGTCAGCTGCTGTGATGCTGCTCCCCCAGCAGACTACTCCATAGCAGAGTCATAGAAGGTCTTCAGGAGTGCCCCCCGCACCCCAAAAGACCTCAGCCTCCTGAGCAGATAGAGTCTGCTCTGTCCTTTTTTATAAAGTGCAGTGGTGTTATGAGTCCAGTCCAGTTTGTTGTTCAGATGAACATCCAGGTACTCATAAGATGTCACCATCTCAATGTCCCTTCCCTGGATGTTCACTGGTGATGAGGGAGATGGTTTTTCCAGCATTAACAGGCTGGCACCAGTCCACAAAATCCTGGATGAGTCCTCTGCATGTTATGTAACACAGTAAGAACTTACCTGAAACCTCCTGCTAGACTTCATTAAATGAAATCAATGAATTAACAGAGGGTGAAATTGCTGCTTTTGAATATCTGAGATGCAACATACGAAATCAACTGTGAAACATACAAGTGACAAATGCTGCAGAAATAATCCTAAACATGAGTTTTACGGATATTTTCTACTTGAAGATCATTTTCAAACCAGAAAAAAAAGCAAACTAATAAGTTTGTTTCCTCTCATTTCGAGACGCTGATCATAAACGTGGTTGGTCTTTAGTAGGAAGTCGTAGGGATGGGCTGTAATTCAATCTGATTGTTTTTCTCTGGAATCATTTCTCTGTGATATCAGATCAAAGCGGATTATTGCTTTTCAGAATTCTCTGCTCCACTTCAGTTAGTCCAAGTAAATTTTAAACATTGGAAATTTTAGAGTTTACACCTTTGAAAAGGTTTGATGTGTGACTTTTGTATCTATTTGCCATAAATTGATTGTTATCATCGTCCCACTCTGTGGTATCTGGTGTGATGTGTCAGAGTTGAGGGTTGGAAATCCTCACTCGTGTTTCTGTTATTTTAACATATGTGTGTGTCTTTGATTGGCAGGGCGAGGAAACCTGCTCCAGCACAGACACCTCAGACAAACCCGACAGCACAGGTCCAGGTGAGACACTCTGAACCTTTACCTAAATGTATTAGTTCATATGAAAAAAGACTCAGAGAAGCATCTTTACAGTTTAGATCAGTGATAGTTTAGATAGTGATGTCATGAAGGCAATTTAAGCTCATCTGATTGAATCATTTCAGGCGGTAATGTTCATTTTTCTCTAATGAGTCAGACGTCCCTTCAGACAACATGATAGAACTTCTCTCCACTGCGTTTCCCCCTCTGTTCAGTGCAGGAGGGGCCTCCCCACGATGGCTCCTACTCAGTGGCGAACTTAGCCATTTGGGGGCTCCAGGCAAACAGTCATTTGGGGGCCCCTGCATCTACCAATCTAATGTACCTTATATGTATATTCCATGGACATTGCAAACTCTCATACTGTCTTAAAGCGTGGATGTGTGCAAATAGATTTTAATTTGTCTCAAATGTAGTTTTCCTGGTCTTCTTCAACCCTTGACTAATGCATGTTTCACTGACAAGATAATCTTGACTCTTCAAGTCTGAACAAAGATGTGACCTTTGTTATACAATATTAGTAAAGACTTGACAATTGTTATTCCAGGATGAATAAAGATTTATTTTAAAAAAAAAGAATAAAATATGTTGAAAGACAGGGTTAGGGAAAGAGCCTTGTGGTCAATCTTGTGTCACCTGCAAAGTAAGAATAGCATACAAAACAATTAGATCAGTTATGAGACACATTATGACACAGTGACTGTTGACCTAATATGTCCTTATTGCTTCCACTGACTCCGCTGCTGCGGTTCCGGTAAAGAAGCTTGACAGCTTTGGCAGCTTTGAGATGAACTGCTGCCTTTGGTCCCTCTTTTTCTTTTTTTGTGATCCACTTTCGTACGCGCCGTTATCATTTCCGCATAAGCACAGTGCGATCGAGTGTGATACGTAACATGGAATAGTCCATGCACTGCAGACTGAAGGGGGTGCACGGTTGGTAGAAAGACCGTCAAAACATGAGTAATTGATCAAATTAGACATCCCGATGCTACTATTGTGAAGAGATATTGATTGAAAAAAAGTAATATGTGGACAAATTATAAAAAAAATGCATTTTTGGGGCCCCAAAGGCCTTATATGGGGCCCAGGGCTCCAGGCAAATGCCTGGTTTGCCTAATAGCACGGCCCGCCTCTGCTCCTACTGTATCTAAACCCATTCTCACCTTTAGTGTCCAGCACAGCGCTGCTGTGCAGAGCGTGGGGTGATCCGGCCTGTGAAATGAGCTTTGATAGTTTTAATGGTGCTGGCCGTCTCAGTGGTTACATTTAATGGACATCTAATTGTTGAATAGCACTCTGGAGAAAGATGGAGAGACGCTTTGACACAAATACCTGTTGTCCTGGTGGACATAAGAAATACTTTTGTAGTATTGAGAACATGCAGGGACACATACAGGCGGAATATTCCGGGAAAGCTGCAGTAAGAGTTTACATTTGACAAGAACGACCTCAGGGCTCACAGCTATCAGAGACCAAAGTACTGCTTTGATTCTTTTTTTTTTTTGGCATTTCCCAGCTCATAAATTCTGTGTTTCCAGTGATAATTTCAGGATCTGTTAAAAGTTTAAAGCCTTTTAAATGAAGTCCAAATTCTGTGTTTTAATAAGACAGACCTCTCACAAATAGATGCGTCTTCTTGGCAAATTAAGCATATAATAATATAATAATGAGACACTGAGTAGTAATGTTCTGAGAAACCTCTTTTCCCCATAGACTCCCAGATGTCAGCTGACTTGTGCGCCCAGGATGGAACGTTGGTCACCACGACGACGACCGGAACGGGGACTGGGGTGGCGGCTCTGCACGTCGTCCAAGCCCGGCCCCTCTGGCCCACCGGCCCTGCCCTGACGGCGCGTTTACGGCGCCTGATCACCGCCTACCAGCGCTTCACGCTGCGCCGCGAGCCGCTGCTGAGGCACGACTTCCTGCTGCACGACGGCCTCGTTGCCATGGGGATCGGAGGAGCCGGAGCCGCCCACGGTCATCACACCGGTGGGCCGCTGCAGTGGCAGCTGGGCGAAGAGCTGCGGCGGTGCTCTGTGGTCGCCACCGAGCCTGACCCCCTGTTTCTGGAGTGGCAGAGGAGGTAACGACGCTCTGCTGATACCAAGTTTTAAAATGGATCGATGTTATTTTTATCGCTGGGACGTTTGGATCTGCATCTCTGGTCTTTTATCCTGCAACCACATGGCTTCATACTGTCAAACTAGTACCAGTCGACAGTGGTCAGCTCTGTTTTTCATCTTTGAAGGACAGACAGCAAAAATGTCTTGAAAAACACTTTGTTTGTTGCGGATCTAAATGTAAAGCCTGTGTTTGAGGCTACAAATACTCAGTATTTTAAAGTACTTAACTGTAGTTTTTTAAGCAGGCAGGTTGTGTTCAGCTCTAGGATGCATCTGTTTGTGCTTCTTTAACATCCTTCATATAAATCTGAAGCATTTTCTCCACATTGTCCGCCTCCTTGAGTCTGAATATGATCAGCCTTTGTCCTCCTCCGTCACGTTTAAGGTGGACTCGTCGAGAACAAGCAGATTTTTACCGCACCGTGTCATCATTCGGGGTGGTGTACGACCCCGAGAGGAAAACCTTCGACTGGTCCCAGTTCAGAGCGCTGGCCCGACTGGAGAGGAAGACGGACGAGAGTTTGGAGAGATACTTCAACTCCTTTGTCAACATGTGCAGGACAGCCTGCAAGCTGCCTCCAAGGAAGGAAGAAGGTATTTTGTATGATCACACACACGCACACACACGCTCGGACATGTGTTATTTAACCCTGGCAGCTTGATAGAAACATCATCTCCCTCCTGAGGGAACATTGCTGACCCCTGCTGGTGGGAGGATTCATTTGATCGTCACTGACAGTTCAGTTACAGTTCAGCAGTCATCTTTATGTATTTAGCCCGGTATCACAAATCACAAATTTCCCTCAAAGGGGCCCCGGAATCTGTACAGCATATGACACCCTCTGTCCTCAGAGCCGCCATTCAGACGAGGACAAACTGCCCAGAAAAGCCTTTAACGGGGAAAAAAGGGAAGAAACCTCAGAAAGAGCAACAGAGGAGGCATCTGTCTCCCGGGATGGACAGATATGCAGCAAATGTCGTGTGTACAGAATAGATCAAGCCAAGGCAGTTTCATTTATATTGAGCCATAACAGAAGTTATCTCAGGGGGCTTTTCGTATAGACTCGTTATAAGATACAGAGACCCAACAGTTCCCACCACGAGGAAGCACTTGGCAGCAGCGGAGAGGAAAAACTCTCTTTTATCAGGCAGAAACCAGGACCAGGACTGTCTGCCTTGACTGGTTTGGCTTAGAGAGGCAGAGCATGCAGAAGCAAAATGCAAGTTCCACATTGAGAGTGAAAGTTATAGTGATAATAATTTTAGCAGCATCATCATAAATGTAACTGGGTCTGTTTTCCAGGCCTGGTGGATCCAGCTGTGTTCGTTGAGCCTCTGACAGAAGAGAGAGCCGCCCGGACGTTATACCGCATCGAGCTGCTGCGAAAGATCAGAGAGCAGGTGGGCCGAGCTTCATCACTAACGCCGCTTTTCACTGCTGCAGCTCAAAGTTTGCTTCAAGGATCGTCTCTAATGCAGCGTTTTTTTTGGTGGAGTTCACGTCAGGGCATTGATGGATGCGTAAATGAACCCGATTCATCACTCCTGACTTTTTATCTGCAGCATTTGATCAATGTGTTGTGTGTCAGAAATGTCTCGCTTCTTCTCGCGTCATAAATAAAAGTCTGGTGGAGATAGAGACCCATAAGTCTGTCTACCGCTCATTGTTGACGGCGTATTCATAGTTACAGTGTAAACAGGAACTCGCTTTCTCTGAAATGTAAACAGCTTCTGGGGCTGCTTTTGTTGCTTCCTGCTTACATCATCCAAAGCATGATGGGAACTGTAGTAAAAGCAAACGAGTAAAACAATAGAAGGGAAACAGTTGATCATTTGATTTTACTCAGGATGTCCCATCACATGGTGGACATTTACACTCTCCTGCTCTCTGAACTGCGTCCTTCCTTCAGGTTCTCCGTCACCCGTTAATCTCGGCCCGTCTTCAGCTGTGCCGCCCCTCCCTCTACCTTCCGGTCTGGTGGGAGTCCGGCAAACACGACCGGGACCTCCTCATCGGGGCGGCGCGCCACGGCTTGAGCCGCACCGACTTCTACATCCTGAACGACCCCCAGCTGAGCTTCCTGGAGGCTCACAGGAACTACGTCAGGGGGCACCCCTCGCATCTTCATCCTCAGAGTCATCATCACCCTCACCATCCGGGCTTGGCGGCTCACTCTGGCATCTCGTCTTCGTCGTCCTCCTCCTCGTCTCATCCGCAGCTGCCTCATCCTCACTGCTGTCTGTATGACTCGGGTCTGGGTCGACACTCCCCTCAGCCTCCTGAGTATCCCCACCAGTCCTCTCACCACCACCACCACCATCATCACCACCAGCATCCGCCTGTGCCTCCATCTGCTCCCTCTCCTTCCTCCTCATCTTCCTCCTCCTCTCACCCTCACCTCCACCCTCCACCTTTAGACGCCCACAATTCTGCCTCACCGAGCCTGGGAATAGTTGCTGGATCACGGGGAGATTTCCTCGATTGTCCTCCTCTGGATGAAACCCTGGAACTGGGCTCGCTGCACCACGACGCCATGTCTGCAGAGGCTTTGCATGGAGGGAAGGCCTCCAAAGACGCACTCAACGGATTCCCGTTCAATTCGGCCGCAGGAGGTCAAAGCATGCTCAACTCATATGGCGTCGGGGGAACGGACCTTGATTCAAAACTGAGGAGTGACGTCCTCGTTGGCGAACAGGGCTCCTCTGAGGAAACCGGGCTGATGGCGCCGTCAGTAGAGCTGGATCAGTTACAGGTACGCGCCGTGCCTTCAGTTTTTATTCTCCTTCTTAAGTAATGAGCCGGTAAATTATGCATGTGTGATGGAGTGGAGCTGCAAGGAATGACTGTTTAATTATTGATTAATCTTGCTTTTCACGATTGATCTATTACTTGCAAAATGTGAGAAAACAGTGAAAAATCCATGTTTGTGTGTATCGTCATCATCATCATCATCATCATCATCATCGTATTTCCCTCCGCCGTCCTTGTCCCTGCAGGCCCCCTGGGACGGCACAGACCACTCCAGCCCAGCTCACCACATGTTCAATGAATCCGATCCGATCCTGGGTCCCTCCACTCTGGAGACGGGCTTTCTGGAGGAGGAGGACGAGGAGACGCAGGGTGGAGACAGAGGAGCTGAGGAAGGTGGAACTCTGGAGGAGTGTTTGGGCCTCCCGCCCTCATCCTCGCCTTCCCACCCCTCTGCAGGAGATCCTGTGGAGCCGCTGTCCTCCAGTTACATGCTTTTCAAGGTTGGCGTTCGCATCTTCTTATCCGTCACGTTAGAAACTCGTTTGTGCAGTTATGTTCTCAGCGGGGCAGGAAATGGACAGACACGCTAAATGACCATGAAAGTCTTGATCTCAGTGTTGCACTAAAAGCAAAAATGTAGAGTGGAAAAGAGGCTAAGATACACTGAGAATATGGACTGTCTTCAGAAGCAACTCATGTGTCTTTCAGGAAGGTTTTTCAAATATAAAATAGAGTTCAGATATTCATGAATGGGTCATGTGGGCGTAAAGCGCCCACTTCAGCTGTGGCTGAGTCCTGTCAGGGTCATGCCACTCCAGGAGAAACATAATAAACATGTTTGAAAGGCCGTTTTTTTAAATGCTAACGACTGAACGAGCAGAGCTCTAAGACCTTGTGTTCTCTCATGGCTGTTAGAATTATGCAAGAGTTTTTTTTTATTTCTATGTAATGACAGAAAACACCAGACCAAAGAAGACCTCAGTGAACTATAATCAAGAGTCAATATCATTTTTATAGATGTTTTTCGCTTTAATCAGCTTCAGTATCTCATTTTGCTCATTTTTAATTACAATGATGTGAACAGTAATTAGTTTAACCTGATGTGATCATCACAAAGCGCTCTGTTTTATGTATTCAGGACATTGGTGTGAGCGAGGAACCCAGCGCAGATCAAACCGACCTATCAGCGAGCCCTCCTCCCCCCTACGTCCCCCCGCCTCCCCTCTCTCTCTCTGACATCACTGCCCACGAGCCTCAGGACGGGCTGGGCCACTCTGATGTAGCCGAGAGCCTGACCAATCCCGTGGAGGAAGGAGACAGCCAGGAAGGAGGCGCTGGGTTCGAGTTTGACGACAAAGAGGAAGACGAGGTGGAAGAATTGTCGGGGGCGACCATGGAGCAGAGCAAACGGCGAGATCCAAGTCTGGAGAGAGAGGAGAGTGATGCAGGCCGAGGTAAAAAGACGTGGGAGTGTTCACAACAATTCATTTCAATTCAATATGTGTTATCAATCCAAATTACAAATGTTTTAAGATCTGCCCTGAGACTGACTTCAGGATGCTCCTTGACTCCCTGAGGACCAGTGTGTGTGTGTAGGATCAGATGATGTGTTACTTTGGCGACCCCCGGTGGTCACATCAAAAACAAAACACTGGCAGAAAGCAAAGCGAGTCACCACCCCACCATGCTGATTCAGACCCAGGCACACTGAGATGAAATGAGCGCAGACCTCATCATGTTCTTTTGCTTGTATGGTCAGAATAACCTGACAGACGCTGTCATCAGATCGAATGTCTGCGCTGCAGGGTTTGTTCATTGAGTGTTGGTAGACACAGCTTTACATCTCAATGCTTCGTCCTCACAGGTGCAGACCAAAGTTTGGGAGCCTTGAATCCACCCATGGAGGTGCCACAGATGGATGGGATAGAGTCGGAGCCGGGCCTCGGAGAACAGGATGAGACGATGGAGGTGTCAAACCCGCTGTCTCAAGACCTGCAGGAAAGCTTTGACCAAGCGGAAAGTAAAGAGGAGTTACGGCAGGGCGTGCACCCGTATCTCGGGAAGCTGGAGCAGGAGAGCAGCCTTGCATGTCCGGAGTCTATTGAAGTGCCTGGTGAGGAGGTGGATGGATTTATTTTGTATCAGACAGTGGAGGAGGAAACAATGGACAACTCTCTTGACACTGACACATTGATGGGGGACGCCGCTGGAGAGTTTGTGCAAGCGAGAGAAGACTCCAGAGAGGATGGAACGGTGGATCTTGCAGATCAAGTGGACGAGATCTCAGAGGGGCAGATGGATCATGTGTCTCTTATGGATGTTCCCGTGGTTCGAGCCTGTGATGAAGTGTCAGGAAAGGCTGCGAAACAGCAAGACGCCAAACCCGGTGAGATGGAGCTGCAGAGCATTTACTCTGAGTACGGACAGCCCTCAGGTCCTGCCACTTCTGTCTCATCCCCTACAGACACATCAAAGCCTGATGAAACCGCCACAGAGAGCGGCGGCGGAGTCAAAACTGAAGTCTCCATGAATCAGGAACACTATGAAGCCACAGCTGAAGATCTGACTTCACTAGATGGCGACAGAGACTGTAAGAACAGAGCTCTGACATTCTCCCTTGATCAGGACAACAAAGACAATCTGCTTGAACAAAATGAAATCAAAATGGCTCCTACTCTAGCCGAAAACAGTGTTGACACAAAGCCGTCTGATCTGAAATTTTCTCTCTTACCAGACAGTTGTGGTGAGAAGAAGCCACAGCAGCTCCCAATCAAGGTGGAGGAGACCAAAACAGAGACTGCGGAGGACGTCTACCCTGACAGCTCTGAGGTCAAACATGGAAAATTCTTCTCCTACGCCGTGAAGTCAGAAGACTTGGTGACCAAAGCAGAGCAGTTAGACTATCCTGTCAAGCCTGAAACACTGGAGGCCAAACCTGAAGATCTCAGCCTTCCCATGAAGCCCGAGTGTTTGGACAGTAAACCTGAAGTCCTCCAGTTCACAGCCTACCCAGATGGCGCTGAAATCAAGCCTGAAGCTAAACCGGTAGCTCTCGGGTTTGCTGCTTATCCCGACGGAGCCAAGCTTAAAACTGAGACCAAGCCAGAGGGTCTGGAGTTCACAGCCTACCCAGACAGCTCTGAGATCAAACCCGAGGCCAAGCCGGAGGGTCTGGAGTTCGGCGCTTTACCCGAAATCAAAGCCGAGACGAAGCAGGAGCTGCTGGAGGCCGACAGCACGGTCCTGACCCCGAAGCTGGAGCAGACGGACGGGCTGGTGGACGCCGCGGGGAGTCTGGTGGTGAAAGGACAAGTGAAGGAGGAGAGGCCATCGACACCAGGTACCAACTCTTTCTGAAGGTCGATACGCACCAGAGCTGCAGCTGATGATTCCTGAGTGATTCACTGATCTATTGATTAATCACTGATTCTATTATTTAGTTGATATTATGGCATAAAGTGACTAACTCTTCGAATAATTAATTTTCATAATGGACTAACTCACATTGACTTTAAGACACACAAGTGAAGTGTAAACTGATGTTTGCCTTCTGATCAAGGCTCTCTTGTGATCGAAAGAAAAAGTCTCGTTGTTAAGCTGTTAACCCGTCGTCCTCTCCCGTAGTGCCTGTGGTGGAGGGCTACATGAGCAGTCCCAGGTTCGCAGCTCCCATTTCCATGTGTGAAATTTCCGACAGCCTCCACGACAGCAGGGAGCCGACCATCGCTCAGCTGCTGCAGGAGAAAGCGCTTTACTCGTTTTCCGAGTGGCCGAAGGTACTGTGGAGTCATTCGCGTCTCAAATGTCTGTCAAGGTTTCTCAACAGTTTGTCTTGTATGACGTCCTCCCATCCAGGCGACAGCAGCCTTTTTTAGCAACATAATCTGCTGTATCATGAGCTGAAGGCAGTCAGTTATTCTTATTAAATGTCAATCTGTTCCTTTAATCAGCTACATGCGTTTTTAATTATTTGGAATTGAAGCAAACATGGAAAAAATGGTTTTCTGCAGCACAAACTGAATGCAGCTAAAACCAGGTTACCTCACTGACCTGTTAATCTCAGTTCATAGTTCACCCCACAGATTTTCTGGTAGGAATGTTTGTGATAAAGATAATAATAATTGATAATAATCGGGGGGTCTGTGTGACCTCTGAGGAGCTGTAGCTTCTCAGTTCAGTCCTGTGCTGTTGTATCGCTCCCTGCAGGACCGGGTCATCATCAACCGCCTGGACAGCATCTGCCACGCCATCCTGAAGGGGAAGTGGCCTTCATCGAGTGAGCAGTATGACTCGCCCGGCCCCCTGACCGCCAACTCCTGCCTGGCCAACAGCTTAGCCCAGCACCAGCACCACAGAGCGAGCTTCCTCACCACCACGGCCTCCAGCTCCGTCCCAGGCCAGGCCAGGGTTCAGCAGACGAACCCTGGGCTGGGGTTCTCCATCCCTCCCCCTCTCACAAGACTACCTAAGGTGAGAACATCCCGGTGACCCGCTGAATGAATCAGTGAACTCCCTCTGTTGCACATATCTATGCATCTGTCATCTGTCCACATGTATCCACTCTGTCACGCCATGGTTCACACGAGTGGTGTCCAGTTTGTACTGCTAACGATGCTAACGGTGCTAAATGTGAAGATAGTGCTCTGCACATGTCATCAACGCCATGTCCACGTGATGTAACTATTTCTCAGGGCGGGACGATATGTTAAAATTTTCCAAACAACCAAACGATTGCTGATTTGTTCCTGCAGGTTGGTGTTATAATCCGCCCATGTTATGTATGTTATCTTTTTTACAATACACAAAGTAAACTCACCAAATGTCGAGAAAGACCTGTTTTCCTTAGTGAACAGAAAAATACAACAGCACACCTTCTGAATTCAAGCTTGGCTCTTTCACAGAACTAAGACGAGCTGAATTGTTTACTCATCACACACTTCATGTTCAACAATCACCAACTCTGGTTTGGACAAAATAAACCCTTAATTCTCCGAGTTAGATGTGAAAATAGTCCCCGCTGCCTCTTCCTGGCCTCTCGGGGATGGACCCAGTCTGAGAGCTGATATATTCATCCATATTCTGATCAATGATATAATGTAAAAGTACATCTTATGTAATGTATCTTTAGATTTATATCTCAACACATCTTCACTGGTATGTAGGTAGCACTGGGCACCTCTGGTTCACACCATTGCTTTGTTGCTTTTTGTAAAGTTCCCTGTCTCTGTAGTGCGTCCTGTTATTATACATGTTGATATCAGACTTGGGCAGGTAGTCATGGATCATGTCAGAACTATATTTGCTCATTTACACTTAATTTACAGTCTGATTAATTATCTGCACAGTGGCCGTGAACAAACCAGGAAGCTTTGGAAGCTTCTCCACCTGCAGAGTTAAACAGAGGAGTCTAAAGGTGTAGAGCTCATGGTGTCACCCAGGTCTGGTTGATAGCCGCCACTGTGTTGTGTCTCAGTCCATATGTATGTTTAACAAAGCCATCATCTCTCTCCCATTCTTGTCTACCCCTCACCCACCCTGTCCACCCTGACAGTACATGCAGCGGGGCGGGGCATGCGGGCGCGGAGCTTGGCGCCTCACCTCCTTGCCTCTCTTACAGGAGAGGCTCGTGGCTCCTCCGTATCTCCCCGAGCTCAAACGAGCGGGAGGTCGGAGGTCTTTCGACTATGAAGCTGCTGCTGCTGCTGCAGCCGCCGCCAAGGTTTTAGCTGGGAAATCAGCATCGTCATGCCACACTGCCGCCACCACGAGCTCCAGCGGCGCCGCTCCGGTGGTGGCCCCGCCCTCTCACCGTACAGGAGCCATGTTGATTAATGGTTGGCAAGAGGCAGCCATTGATCTAACCAAGTCGTCCGGGGAAATAAGCACCACCAGTGGCATTGGGACGGGAGAAGCCGTGGTGGCGACGGGAATCAGCCACCACGGCGCCGGTGCTGGCAGCGGTCCTAAGCTGCCGCCGCCGCCCCCCATCACGGCACCGCTAACGGGCTCTGTGGGCATCGACATGGCCGGGATACTGCAGGCCGGGCTCATCCACCCTGTAACGGGGCAAATAGTTAACGGGAACCTGAGGGGAGATGACTCACTGAGGAGGAGGAGAGGGAGGAGGAGAAACGTGGAAGCTCTGTACTCTGAGTTCACCAAGAGCAGAGGACTGCACCTCCCAGAGACACAGGTGGGTAGAGGGAGGAGGGCCTGTTCAGTGCAGCTATGATTGTTGTATGTGCTTCAGTGTGAAGGAGAGAAACCACACCCAGGGCATGATGGGAAAAAAGTCAGAAGGTAAATAAAAAAAAAAGTGCGATCGAGGGGGAAATCTCTGCATTTCAAATTGTTAAAAACACAGGCGCCTGTGTGTGTGTCTCTGCCTGCAGGGCCGGGTGGAGGTGATCAGCCACTCCTCCGTCTCCTCCTCCACCTCCTCGCCGTCCCCCTCTCCTTCAGAGCGACCTGCCGGCCCTCCCACGCCGTCCTCCTCTTCCACGCCCACCCCCACCCAGACACCTCCTCAGCCAGAGATCATCGCCATCGACAGAGAGGCAGCCAGCAAGGGTCTGATCGAGTGGCTGAGGCAGAATCCGGGCTACAGCATGGACCTCCCCACCTTCGCTCCTGTGAGTCCCTGCTTTGCTTTGGCGATTTCGGTGTGTTGTTGCTTTTACCAGCAAGGTGTTATGGGTATTATTCAGAGGACAGGAGAGTCCTGGGAGCTTGTGCTTGAGTGTGTGTGCAGCTGAAACCGAATCTGTGCCTTTTTTAATATCATCTGTTAACATTTCCTCCATGATCTGCTTTGAGTGGCCTTTTCTTTCTTCACCGTCCAATCGTCCTGTCCCTCCTCTCCCGCTCTGCAGTCTGGAGCAGGTCTCTTACATGGTTTTGTGGAACGTCCCAAGCAGAGGAGGCATCGCTGTAAAGACCCCACCAAGCTGGATATCAACTCTCTGACGGGGGAGGAGAGGGTTCCTGTTGTGCACCGAGGCACCGGACGCAGGGTAGGAAATACACACACACACACACACACACACACACACACACACACACACACACACACACACACACAGAGTCAGCTCTGTTGAGAAAGCAGGAGATCTCCTACAAATGAACAAACATCATTGTTGTAACACTGAACTGCTTTTCTGCAGCTTGGTGGCGCTATGGCTCCGGCTATAAAGGAGCTTTCCAGGTGGCTGGATGCCAACTCAGAGTACTATGTAGCTCCAGACTGGGCTGACGTGGTCAAACACTCTGTGAGTATTATACTCTGTGACAGTTGTTGAAACGTGTGGGTTTCTGAACTTAAACACTAAATGATGATTTTTTCGTTCTCAAACATTTTTTCTTCCTCCTCTTCTCATGTTTGCTGTTGTTGTTGTAATTTAATCTATGACCTTTGACCTCTTCCTTTCCGCCTCCTGCAGGGTTTCCTCCCTGAGGGGAAGTTCTCTCGGATCCTGACAGAACCAGTCAACAGAGACACGGGCTCTCGGCGCCGTGGACGGCGGCCTCGCAGCGAGATGCCTAAGCCCCTCCTGTCCGTCTCTGACTCAGCCACGTCTGGCCTCGGCCCGCCGCTCTTCATGAACGGCGGATTGATCGGCAGCATGGACTCCATGGTGGCCATGCAGAACCTCCGCGGTGGGATTCCTGGCATCCCCATCTCTGGGATCATGGCGGCCGGATTTCCACACGGTTTCTCTGCGGCCGTCCAGGCGGGAGGAGCCGCAGCGTCGGCAGATGACGCCAAGAACGGGTTGAGTATGTTACCCATGATGCTGCACGGCATCCCGCACCCCCATGGGGCCGCGATGCCGCAACACGCCTTGTTCAGCGTCGGCACAATGATGGCGCACGCGCCACCTCCTCCTCACCCCAGCTCCTCCTCCTCTTCATCATTGTCTGCTGCAAAGGTCACCACGACAACGGCACCGTCTACATCTGAGGCAGCCAGCCCCTCGTCAACAACGCCTGCCGAGAGAGAGAGCGCTGCCTCTTCTGGCTCCGGGGGAAGTGAAAAGGAGAGGAGCCCGGAGGAGAAAGGAGCAGCGGAAGCCAGCAAAAGAGCAGGAGCGGAGGCGGCGGCCATCATTACCTCCACCGGCAGGGCACATCTCAGCTCTGCGCATCTCGGCGGAGGCGGTAGCCATCTTACCTTCAACCCCTTCCTGATCCCGGGCATGTCCCACGGCCTGCTGTACCCGCACATGTTCCTGCCGCACGGCGGCATCATGGCGCTGCCCGCCATGCCTCCCAGTGCAGTAGACGGCTCCCCGGGCAGCCCCAAGAGGAGGAGGAAGAGAGGGCGGGAGGAAGGGGAGAGAGAGGAGGAGAGGGAGAAGGCAGCGACGGGAAAGGCAGAGGAAGTACAGTTAAGTACAGTTAAAGCTAGCGTTACCTCCCAACCAGCCTCCTCCTCGTCCCCCTCCGTCCCCTCTACCTCGGCTCCAGACCCAGGCCCGTCTCCGCCCGAAGAGCCCCACGCCGGGCAGGGAGACAGAGAGGATGGGCCTGCAGAGCCCCAGGAACCAGACTCCATTAACCATCCCGAAGGAGCAGCAACAGATGAGAGAGAGGACAGATCGGAGGACACAGGAGGAGAGGCAGCGGAGGAGGAGAAACAGGACTCTGAGGAGCAGAGACAGGTGGAAGGAGAGGAAGCGTAGAGGAGGACGGAGAGACGACCACCTCCTGCTCTCTCCTCCTGTCGTCTTCGTCGCTCTCTTTCTCGACTGAGCAACAGTGTAAAGTTTGTGCCGTGTCTGTCAGTCAATGTCCATGTAAAGACTTTTATTATGATGATGACTAATAATAACAATGATGATTATATTCAACTTGGTTATGTTTATATACCAAGACCCCACCCACCCTCTCCACTCCCTCCTTGTATACAAAAAAAAAAAAAAACTAGTGTAAGAAATGATCTTCTGTGTATTCTCCCCCTTCATTCTGCATCCAGACTGAGTCGAGGGGGACGTTTCTCAACAGGAACACACACTCTCACACACACACACTGCAGGCGGGACGTGCTAACCACGCAGCGGCTTCGGCTGTAATATCGCTCCGAAGCTCAAAGCGGCGCGTCGGATGTGCAGCTTTGGTGTGTTTGCACGAGGGGCGACGGAGGAGGGATGCGGCACAGCGGTTTGAAGCTAAAGTCAAATTTCTCACCACAGTTTGGGAATTCAGAGAAGCTCAAGCAGAGGAGCGCCTGTCTGTCTTATGTTCAAGGTCAAAAAGCCGAGCCCGTTCACCCGAGCATGTCATGTTCTTTTAACTTCTGGCACACTCCACTTGATTGCGTGATGTTTTTTTGGATTGTCTCTGTTCATTGTTAAAAAAAAAGCTGCAGGCTAGATTAACCTTGATTACCTGGAAGATCTCATGTGACACTAAAACGCCTTTGATTAACTGTTACCGAGAGCAAACGCTGACGCTACAAGCAAACAGTCGAAATGCATTTCAGAGGTGGCCCTTTTGAAAATCTCCAAACCTTGATGTGACTGAAAGAGCAGAAGCATATAGTGCATTTAAGAAAGTCAGAATTTGTCTGTTAGTTTTTTACTAAAATTGAGAAATTGCGGCTGTAGAAGCTCCAAAAACTCACATTACAAGAGAGGTGAACAACTCCAGGCATGACTGTTGTATCGTAGTTTTAAAATATACCAGCCGCCAGCCAGCCCCCCCCCCACGTTTTAGATACTGTCATTCATATCTTTCACTGTAACTTTATTATTGTCAACGCTTTTTGTTCCGTTGCTGCTCTAACTTCTTTTTCTAAGAAGTTTTTCACACTAGTGTAATAATCCAGGAAGAAGAAGAGCTCCACCTTCTCAACAGTCATAAGATTCATTTATTATTTTTTTCATCATGTAAAGATTTTTTTTAGTTCAAACACAGTCACTTTGACAGATTTCCCTTCAGTTGCTTTGACCTGAAATCAAAGGCAGGAATTTCAAAGTTAGGAGTTCACTCAGGCCACCAGGGGGCGGTGTGAGGCAGATTTGATTGTATCCTGCTCTGGAAACACAAGGGTGGAGGCGTTGTGGGAGAAGGAGGTGGAGGTTTTTTCTGCCCTGGGGTAAAATTAATTGAGCAGATCAATGAAACAGTGGCTCATCACGAATAGTTCAAAATGTCTGCTGCAGAATGTTTGCAATCATGACCTGCAGCATCATCTTTTTTTTTTTTTGGCCATACTGTCCTCACTTCTTTCAGTGTGGGATTCCGCGTTCAGAGATACTGTCTGTGCGTCGTCCACCGTCTGTCCAGTGAAAGGGAATAATCTGTTTTTAGGAACAGGAAGAGGAGGGGTACAAAGCGTGTGATTGGCTCGGGTCGAGTGCCTCATCGTTGCTCTTCGCCTCCTTTCTTTTCCTCACGTTAGTTTAACTGCAGTTCATGCTAAGAGTTTCTAAATATGTAAATCTATCGCTGTATATTGCTGTTTGTTTTTTTTTTTAAGTGCACCGTTTGTTTCTTTCACCTTTTGTTTCTCCGTTGGGAAAAAAAACATACTTGACACATGCGAGGGGGGGTCTGCGTTGAGGTTTGTCCCAGTGTTTCCTGTCCCACACAGACTGTACTGTACATTCAATGGATGCAAGTCGCTGGTTTTATTCAGTCTTTTCAGAACAGGGTTTGGGGCTTCATGTTAAGCGTTTCTGTTGATGACGTTGGACTTCACTTTTGTTTTCACACATGAAAACATTATTTTTGCACAATGTCTTTTTGTGAATGTTAACCCGTCTTGTGTTTCCTTTGTGTGTGTGTGTGTGTGTGTGTGTGTGTGTGTGTGTGTGTGTGTGTGTGTGTGTGTGTGTGTGTGTGTGTGTGTGTGTGTGTGTGTGTGTGTGTGTGTGTGTGTGTGTGTGTGTGTGTGTGTGTGTGTGTGTGTGTGTGTGTGATGATGGGAGAGTGTGTCTGTGTGCATGCATGCGCACACGTTTTGTTGTGTTTCTTCTGACTTGTCCTCACAGGTCACATTTCTTGTTGGGGGGGATGGGCGGGGGGCATAGTTGTTGCCTTGTCACAGGTTTGTGGCTACATATAATTTATTATACTTTTGCTTTTGCTTTGCCAAACTCTCACCAAATATGACATTCTTTCTCTCTTAGTTTCATGTATTATTCAAAGTAAAATGCCTTATTTAGCGAGTATTTTTTTGTATAGGTGTTCTGTTACATTTCCATATAGGGACATGTTATTGTGTCTGTGTTCGTCCTTTGCTTGTACACGGCCTTGGTGATATGCATTATCTTCAACAGTAAGGCGAAGGTACCGCCCCTCAAATCACTGCATCCGAACCCAAAAGTCAATCAGTCATTCCTCAAAGCACAAATGGAGAGTTAACAAAAAGTGACTGTTTTCTAACCAGTGCCTCTAAAATTCTCATAGATAGTTTCTCTTTTTGTGGACTTCACTTGCGCACTGTGGTGACATCATGTCTGCGTGGTGACATCACGTCTCAGTGGTGATATCACCTCTGTGGTGACATCACCTCTGTGGTGACATCATCCTTGGGAACGTGATTAACTTTTGAAGGTGTAACTTTGTTGGATTTCACCATTTGCAGATGATGCCATGCTGTTCATTACAGGGAAACTCTGTCCGTTAGGACTGTTTCATTCTGATAATGTTTGACTCATCAGCTCGTTTTGTAGAGGTTTGGAAAAGATGGCCACTTAGAAGCAAACACAGGAAGTAGTCCACTAAAAAATATGTTGTTTGGAACTGTAAGCACAGTGGAAACACCTCTGGGTCGACTTGAGCCGTCCCTTTAACCAAACTGTCCCCTCATAGCTCCGAAACAGGATGTGATGTCACGGATCAGATAGAGGAAATAGGGCAGAGCAGCCGCAAACTGCAAACAGTGAACCAGCGGTTGAATGCACACAGTCGACTTCACCCAAATCTCAGCTTTCAGTTGCAGCTTCTGGCAGATGGAGCAAATATTTGTGAATATTGGTGCTTATTTAACAACCTTTACCATCCATATTGATACGCACTGCTTTGTTTACATTCGTGTTAGCCGCTGCTTGCTAACGATTTAGCACAGCTGCAAACACACTTCTGCTTGTTTTGTCAAACCTTGGGGTGAAGAAATTAGTCTCTTTGTCATTCTGACTGCCTGACTGAGTAGATCAAAGCTTAATGTAGCAAGTGCAGCATGTGGACAAGCTAAAGGTCAGGAACGAATCAAAGAAATGGCTTTGGGATCCAGATTCAGCAGCACCGGCGGGGCTCTGTGGATGTGGTGTCTGGATTTGGGTTTCAGTTTTAGGCTCGTTCAGAACTCAATGCAAACATGAAGAGATAGTTAATGTCTGAAAGGTCCCGAGTGCACGCAGGACAAACGTTTGGCACCATTTCACCATTTTGTGCTCAACATCCTGAATTTACCAGCCTGTCAAATCTCTACAGCCGAGGTGTCGAGTCAGGTGTTACAGAAATAAGAGGCAGTTCGAGAGTTTCCCTTTAAGGATGGCCGTCTAATCACACGCCGCTCTCCGACTGTTTGAGGCCTTCTGTTCGGTATCTAGCACATCTTGGATGATAATGCACTCACACAGTATGTATCCAGTATTTGATTGTTCTTGTGTGGTTGTTGAGAGAAAAAAAAGCATCAGTAAATCAGAAGAGTTGTTTTGAACCACAGAAAACTGATCTGAAAGTTTCAAAGGTAAAAACTTTTCAATTCCACAGCCCGTGTGTGCGCATCACTTCCTGTTTCCGGCTTGTTCTCGTGTAGAAACTTGAAACGAATTCGTAGGTGCAGTATGTGACAACAGCTGGAGGCTCTGTGTGGTCCGCTCATGTCACGCCATGCCTTCTTTAACAGTGTTCTTTCTTTTCATCGAAGTCCTTTCAGTTAACTTAAATGTTCTGCCGAACGGTCACCTCAACATGTTGTAACTCTTATCATAAATAATGTATTTATTGTATAGTTCTCGTCTTTACATCCTTGTCTCATGACTGATTATTGGCTGGTTTTGTTACTCTTGAACGTCTCCTGAAAGACAGAAGCATTTTGGTTCACATGGAGGTTAAACTACCTGCTTTTCTCTGCAGCCCCGCTCACCTGCTCATCTGCTTTCTTAAGATGTAATGAAGGTAAAGAGTCCCAGAAAACCTCTTTATTTCCTCAACACAATTAGGGGAACTGAGCTGTTCGTGCCATATTAAATAACTCAATCTGAGACCCGTCTCTGGGATTATTGGGCTGAAACGACCTGCGGTATCCTTTCCCAGCACCCAGGATGCAGCTAACACTCCATCCAAATGATGAAATCTGCACATTTTAGGAGAAGATGACTGAAAACTAAGAGTTTCTGGAGCAGACATGGCAGCTCGCCTGCCTGCTTCAGAAACACACCTGAACAAGGAAGCAAGCGTAGATTAACACAATTTAACCGACTCCCTCTTTGATTTTCCCCCTTTTTTTAAAAAAGTCAGAAATAGTGTATTTTTCATCAGATTGTTAAATCCAGAATTGAATCAGAGGACAGATGCTGGATTACATGACCTGTTCTCTTTTCTTTCATCTTTAACAAACGTTCAGCACCTCGTTGTCACTGTCGTTGGCCTGGTTAGTTGGAGTTAGCAGGTAGAACCGTCACATGGGCTGCTGGGTTTTGTCTCTGGAGACTGGCCTTCGTTTGGTCGACTGGGAAATATCTGCCCTGCTGAAGTGTCCTTAAGACAGACACTGAATCCCTGTCAGCTGATTTGTAGCTGACCTTTGACCTCCCCGCAGAAGGAGCTGGTGCTGGTTTGTAACAGGATAAAGATCTAAAATCTAAAATGAGAAAAAGGCGAGTGTAGCGAGGTCATGTGTTGCTAACTCCAAACACTCCAAAGCTTGTAATTCTTTATTTTATTTAAAAAGCTGTCTGTTATCTGATGACACGTTTCACAAAGAGCAGGTTGAGATGATAATCTGTCATTCACGCGGTGACGAAGGTGTCGTTTAAACGCTTAAAATCTCACGTTCCATTCAAACATTTCCCGTTTTGCCTTGAGAAAAACAAAATTTCACAAACCGAGAATCTTTCGTGGCAGCACTTTGTTTTCTGTCCCGTCATTTCATGCTGGTTTCACAGACACTGAAGAGAAGAGGTGAATATCCAGTCAGAGTTACAGATCCTGGATTTATTTCCGCCTTACATCCATTTTTCTTGAGTTCGCTTTTGGCTCGTTGTGCTCTTTGGTTTTCAAGAGGCACTCAAACAGATCAGCAGCGCGATGCAGCTTCATTACAATCAGTTTAAACTAGATATTCTGACTGAACCGACCTCCACCTCGTTCACGTCTGCGAAACCACCCAGCTCAGTGTTACAGACAGGGCAGGTTAGACGATGCCTGACCATTCAAAGCCCCCGTGCTAGAATCACTGTACCAAGTGCAAAATAATCCAGCAGGACGTTCCTCTAAAAAGTGGAGAAAAGACAGTAAGTGGCTGCTGCTGAAGTCAGAAACCTGGTCATTACTCAGTAAGTTCCGTGGTGGGGTTTTTAATCTTTTTCCTTTCTTTTTGTTTCTTATTTGTAACTATAGCTCTCTGTATTCCCATGTGGACCAATCTCATGAGTCAAAACATGGTATGTGTGATCTTTTATTGTGCAATAAAAGATGACTTTCAACTTTCTGTCGCCCTCGGTGAGTAATTCATCAGCTCTGTGCCGGGTGCTCGCTGAAGTCGCTGCTGTAATTTCTTCATTTTGTGTCGTGTTTCAGGTGTGTTGACCTCAGTGAGCCTGAAGTGGTTGCGTTCGGTGCGTTTCTCTGCTCTCTGCGCAATGCATGCTGGGAAAGACTGCAGCAGCCGTTTAATGCTGAAAGGATTGAACAGGTAGTGAAGATAACGTGCGTGCGTAACTTTTGATTGTTTGAAGTACATTTTACTTCAAACGTTTTTGCACTTACACCCCAGTAAAATGCTGAATGCAGAACTTTTACCTGTACCAGTATTTCTACATGCTGTATTAGTACTTTTACATGAGTAAAATGTCTCAAAACGTCTTCCATCACTGCTACAAACGACTCAGTTTACTTACAATTTAATTGATAAAATAAATATATAACTGCATTATAACTACCACTGTAATGTTGGAGCTCATGTGAACTACTTCACATGCTGTGAGGACTTAAATCTCTAACAATACAAAATGATTAATTTGATGATTAAATTGTAGTAGTAGTAGCTTGTAGTAACAAGCTGCCAAGAAACATTTAATGGCAATAAGTTAAGTACAAGTAGAGTTGTACTTAAATACAGTACTCGAGTAAATGTACAATGTATGTTGGTGTGTAGCCATCAGAACCAAGAAGAATATAATTTATTATCAAAGACGTATTTAAAGCTTTATCTGCACATCATGTTCGTCCCTCTGCAGATATCTGCTGCTGCTCAGTTACATCTGTTAACTTCTGCATGACCTGACAGCAACTTTCTACTTTCTTTAAGGTTTTAAAAGCAGTGGTTGAATCTAAATGAAGCATAAATCCGTAAATGAATGCCTCAGTTTAAGTTCAGGCTGGGCGACATTAGCTAAGAGCGAAGGTTTTCGGTCACATTCTCATTTCTGTGATGTTTAAAAGAGAAATCAAGAACAGTATATTTAATCTAGACGTAAAAATGGTGAGTTTTCAGCCAAATTTAGCCTCGTTTTAACACAAACATCTGGATGTCTGTAAATATTCAGCTTCAGTTTGGTGCCTGATGAATTCAAGCATTTCAGTTCTAGTTTGCAGTCGGTCAATGAAAGCGAGTGCGAAGGCTGCAGCGTCAAAATATACATTTATTGAAACTTACATTCAAGTTGTGGAATAAAATCCCATTTAGTCGTAGAGATGTTAAGAAATATACAACTGACAGAAGCTAGCCAATGAGCAGACAGGAGATCTGTTATCAGGTGAGGAAGAGGAGAGAGCGCGATCAGTCCAACGTTTCATTCATCCTTCATGCAAACATTTAAACAGTGAGTCAGTTAAATACTTAAAGTGTGATTTAAAGTGTGAAGTTAAAGCTTTAATGTGGGAATTCCTTCGTTCTTTCTGACAAATACAACAAACTTCAGCGAAACACCATAAAAAAGATTCTTGTCTGTAATAACTTTTTTTTTTTTTAATTGCTAAAAATCAGCCAACCAGAAGAAGCTTATGTCAATGAGATGACTGTAAAAAAGAAAAACTTTTAACTTTGGAGTCATATCTGCTGCGAATCACGTTCATTATCTGCAGGTAAAAAACACACAGGTCATGGCGGAAGCACGCACGCACGCACGCACGCACGCATGCATGCTGGTGCTGCATGACCGGCAGCAGGTCGGACAGGTGAGCAGAAGCAGGACTGACGGCAGGTTCGCTGAATTCAAGGTTCCCTGTGGAGTTTTTGACCACCCTTCATGCTGTCGAGCTCTTATTGGCTGGTTTTGTTGTGCACATGTTCACAAGGTCACATGATGCTCATTCGCTAAAGTGATTTCACACCATTTAGCAGATCAGCAGGTGACAGCAACGTGTGAAGAAATGCATTAAAGTGCCAACAAAGGCAGTGAAGAAGAAGACTGTAAACTGTGCAGGTTTGAGCCCTTTGAGGAAATTCAGCTTTGTAAGATCTTTAAGAGGAAACGCTGAACGTAACCAAAACTCCACAGGTCACCTTTAACCTCACGGACGCTGCTTTTCTGGCTCCATGTGGAGAATTTGTCGGACTCACGGCTTCAGATTTCTTTAGTGTAAATGTGTAATTTTGACTTTCTACTCAACTTTTGTGACCCTGATCCAGTTTCTTACTTTTAGATTCAACAAGAAACGTTCAGGTCGTGAATATCGGAGAAGCATCTGCTGACTGATTTTAGTTTCACCAATGATTCATGCTCCAGATAAAAGCTTCTTTTCTCTATCGGCTGCCACCGCTCGCTGCATGTCTTGGGTGGAGCTCTTTGACTCATCGGCCACGAAGCAAGAATTTGTTAGTCATCGTATCAAGTTAGCTTCCTTCTGAGTTTCCAGTAAATAAATGATGTGGCACGGCGGTGTGTTTTAAGGACGTTTCAGCTGATTGGAAACATGACGAACTCTGATTTGCTCTCTGATGTCAGGTGGTGTGTCAGGTGCGTCAGGCTGCGTCCGTCGTGGCGTTCGGCGAGTTGCCAGCGTTGTCGCTGGCGAGCAGCCGTTGTCGTTTCCTCTCCCTCTTCCTCCCATGGCCTCCTGTTTTATTCTTTCTTCTCTCTGGCAGATAAAAAGCAAAGCGAAAGCGGTAAGTGGTAGAAATGTTTTAGTTTGTCAGGTTTTTGCTCGTTGCGTCTGTGTTTGGATACAGCTGCACACTCTGTACCGTCATTTAAGAGAAACTCACCTCAAGTGCTCAAGTCATGGAAGCTCAGTCCTGCAGCTGTCACCCGCTTTTACTATCATTTCCACATGAATGAGCCCGACTGAGTGACTTTAATCCATCAGCGGATTCATTAATAACTGATTGTTTCACTGTCTTCACAGTGATCACATTTCAAGTGTAGGTTTAAGTATAGATCTAAAACTAATACCAATACCATGAAATAGAGTCGCTGAGAAGCTGTTGAAGAAAAGGTATTTGTGACCTTTAACCTTCATGTATCACAAGCTGCAAATCACCCAATGAGAGCTTACTGGGAGGTTTTTCATTGACTTTAGAGGCAAAGGAAATATAAACTAAAACAATACAGCAGCTGTTGTCCACGTTTTAGGTTTTTAAAAGAGCATAAAGCAGTTTTGGGAAGACAAATCATAATTCTAACCTGGATGCTGAAGTGATCACAGTTTAGGACTTGCAAACTCAAAATTACAAACACATGAAAATATAATGAATGCAACACACACCAAGCTTTGAGGCTCCGAGTGGGCGTTTCCCATAGTGGCGTTTTGACTGACAGCAAGCTACAGAACTACCCATTACCCATGATTCAAATCACCACACAGAGTCACAGAATAATGTAGTGAGTGCTCAGATTACAGATTATAATCCTGCTAATCCTTTTTGACAAAGTCGGTTCCTCTGATTCATCAAACGATGGTGAAAATGTGCAGAGCTGCAGAAAGGGTGGCTGAAGACCTTTTTCACGCACTTCTAAATGTTCATGTGTTTGTGCAGCTCAGATTTCGGTCCAGGATAATTACTGTGAAGTATTACGTGCACTGACTCTGCAGCTCGATGGTCTGTGCAGCGTCCAGATCTGACAAGCGTCAGGAAAATATTCTGCGTGATGTATCGCTGCGTCGAGACGGGAATTTTGGCCTCAAGCGTACAGAAAAAAAAGAAGCTTTTAAAGTGTCTTTAACAGAGATCTGGTGTGTTCCCTGTTGTGAACACACAGATACATCAGACTTTATGTCATTTTAAAAGCCCGAGGACTTGAGATCAAAACTTCAGGGGGTTTGAACTCAATGAATAAACGTTCAGATATTTCACAATACATCATGACATATCAGCTTAAACCTTATCCATATATCTCATATAGCTGTCTCGTGCTATTAAAGCGGGTTTAGCCCAGACAGAAAATGTGGTTTTGATGTTCGGCGATGGAGAAGAGAGCTCCAGTGTCTTTGGCTCCGGTTTGAAAGTGGAATAATTTTCTGTAATATACAGCGCTGAGCTTGATTTAGAGGTTGGTTGGACATCAGAGAGTAAAAACAAACGAAGAGGACGAGACGAGCTCAAACTCAGCAACTCCTCTTAATTAGAGTCCAGAAAATACTTTTCTGACCAGTAACTGTCTGTGAGCTGGAAAAAGTGGCGACAGAAGCAGCAGAAACACGTTGTGAAGGAATCTTCCAGGTGTTTGCGTCTGCAGGTGTTTGACTGTCCGCTGTTGCAAGGACAAGTCAAAGCGCAGGAACTGGAACTGTCCACATTTTTGTCCGACGTTCTTCTCCATTTTTTATTATCAGTCTCCAGCGTTGAGTTTCATCAAACAGCAGAGAATCTGATCACTGCTTCACAAACAAACGCTTTGGATCAGATCAGCCTAAAAAGTTTTCAAACACTTTTTAAGCCAAAGTTCCCATAAACTGCTTTGGAGGGAATAAACTCTGCTAGGCAAAGCTTCATCAGAAGGTGGTGGTGTAAGCTACGTCACGCATGGCCATAATAAAGAGAGTAGAAGAAGAAGAATGAAAACCAGGATGGAGAGATCTGCAGGAGTTTGTTTGGGAAAGTTGGAATTGTTCTTTCATGTCGGCCATGTTTCCTGCTGTTCAGAGACGGAGATGACGAAGATGAAGAGCGTCATGGGAATATCTGGGAAGAAGATGGCGGTGGAAACAACCTCTTCTTCTTCTTCTTCTTCTTCCTCTGGTTTTGTAGTGGAAACAGCTGATCTGTCATGTGAGCTATGCTCATTTATGACATTCAGGAAGTTTTTGTGCCGAATGCAGTATTTCAAAACGTGCATGGAAACACCTTGATGGAAGCACCTTGACGGAAACACCTTGATGGAAACGCCTTGACGGAAACACCTTGATGGAAGCACGGCACACAGGTATCCTGGAACAATCATGATGATGCTGAAAGAAGTCAGCATTGAGGGACCAACGGTGACCTCCCGTGTCAACGTCGATCCGTCCACCCTGACCTCCTCCTGGACAAGACCTAGACTTAGTCTTTACTGATCCCAATTTGTGAAATTTGTTGGGAAATTACAGGAGTTCGTTTTGCCCTCTGAGGGACAGCAGTCCAGGTCTTTATCGCTGTAATATTGGTCTTTTGGGAAACTGGACGGCCTCAAAGTGGATCAGTTCATCGGGGTTAAATCAGGCAAAGATCATCAGTCATTCAGAACCAAAAGCTTCACTTTGAACCCAGACGCAGTCTTCCTTCTCATGGCGTACCTCAGCATGAGGTTTCCTGCTGGGCTGAAAGAAGACGAACTGGAATTCTTAAAGCAACGTTGGGAAAAACAAATGATTCAGAAAGAATTATGTTTTCTCTCTCTCTCTTTTGGCGCTCTTTCCTGCGGCGTTCTCCCCTTCTATCCGAAACATGTGGACGGACGCTGTGTACAAACAGAGATTTTCAGCTCACGTCCTTCGACCTGAGCTGCAGGCTGCCTTCGGTGGAGGGCCGGTGCTGGATCTTCACTTGCGTTTCGGGGGCCACAGAACGACAGCGTTTTGAATTGAATCCAGCTGCTCGCGTGACGTCGTAGCCGTCGGCGTAGCAGCGAGAGCTGAGTTCCACGCTGGAGGTCGTTCGCAGACTGCTTCTCACACGTCGCTTTGAATGATATTTTGTTGTTTATCTCTCATGTCGGAGGCCAAAGTGATGAGAAGAGGCTTCAGTTCTGTGTGTTTACATCAGATCTTCTCTTTTCTCCCCCTCAGTTATACGAGGGCTGCAGTGCCTTAATGCCCCACTGTCATCTGCCCTTCATTAGTAATGAGAGCCCGGCTGCAGAGATTGGGCTTTCGAATCCCCTCCTGTCTCCTCTCCTCATCCTCTTCCTCAAATCTCTTCCTCCCCTTTCCCAGCTTTGTCTCAATGCACTCCTTCTCTCCTCTTCTCCTCTGCCATCCCCTCATTCCTGTAATCTGTCCTTCATTAGCGACGCTGTCACAATGGCTTTGAGTTTGGATGCTGCGCTGATGAACGGGAATCAAGACAGGCTGTCCTGAAATGCCTCTCTGTGTCTGCGTTTAGCGGACATGTATGTACTGAAAGAGTGAGCAAACAAACAAGACAAGTACGTGTGATCCTATTCATGCATCATAGCTTTTATCCATCTGTGAGACGTTTTCTATGGGATGCAATCACCGGTCCGAGCATCGCGGGGCAGCAGGTGGCTCAGGATTGACCGGGGGGGTGGAGAGCTGGAAGCTTTGACCTCATTTGGTGGAAACGTCTTTGTTATTAGATTATTATTGTATTCTTAAAGAAAACTGAAAAAGCTGCAAAAGTTACATAAACGTTGTTGGAGAAAGCGATAGGTCGCTTGTTTACACGCCACAGCACAACCTACCTGCAGTGACGAGATGAGTGTAAGACAGGTGACATCGCCTCATGGAGGACTGTAATTCAGAGGGATGTGAACATGTCACTCATGTTTGGAGAGTCCAAACCAAATCCCCCACAAGACCACTTTCTGACTCAATAACTGAGTCGTGACATGATGAAATTCAGTCTGATCATCCGGCTAATTTCCTCCTCCTGGTCTGCGGTGGCTCCTGTGGGTCCAGGCTTTACCTGCTGGCTCCGTACCAGCACCAACCACAGAGACCACATCGCCGCTGTTCTGGCCTTGTGTGCATAGAACCGATTTTAGGGTCTTACTGTATATTTTCAAGGCTCTTCGGGGTTTAGCTGCTTCATATGCGTCAGATCCTTTAAGCCTCCTTCACATCTCTGAGGTGTAATGACCTGAGGTGGTTTACTTCTGTCTAGGCTGAAAGGGGAAGTCGTTCTTCAGCTTCTTGTGCTGCCTCCTCCTCCACATGCAACCAAAAATTTGGTTCTCTTGTTGACATTGTACTAAAGCGATGTTAGAAAATCCAAAATTGGTGTTTTTTTTTTCCTGTTTTCATGATTACGTGCCCCTCTACGAGCTCAAATAGGCTTTAAAAACTCTTCACGGTGATTAAAAAATACATTGAAGCCTTGTTTTAATGGAGTTTCTAACAACTAATTTACAAAATGTTTACAGAATAACACTTTGATGCTTTGACATTTCATATAGAAATAATGTAGGAGACTAAAAAGGCTTGCAAAATAATAATTTTGAAGGTTAATTTGCTCAAAAGTGCAGTAACTGGAGTCACGTCCCGGCTTGAATGTGCATCATGAATACCTGATTCATGGGTTCACACGCAGATACACACCGACCACACGAGTCCAAGCTAACCTGTTGCTAGCCACAAGCGTGCTAGCAGAAACAACATCTTTATACACACACACACACACACACACACACACACACACACACACACACACACACACACACACACGCACACACACAGACACACACACACACACACACACACACACACACACACACAAATGGAGACAGTGAACCAGATGGGTTGTAGCTGGAATGTCATGAGAGTGAACCATCTCTCAGCCATCTTAACTGAATCAAGCGCTGTGCTGGAAAAGTGCCGTGCTCATCACATAACAACCTAACTACAGGCAGACTACACACACACACACACACACACACACACACACACACACACACACCAATGTATACTCAGTCATCATGCATGTACACACACAGAAATACAAATATTGTCCTTGTGGCTCGCCTACTGAATTCCTTTAATCCTCTAAAACCATAACGCTAAATGAAGGACCACATCACAGACTCTTCCACGGATACTCGGCTCAGTTTTTGGAGGATTGCCCTGATGGTCAACTTTCCTGTTAAACCCTGAAAACAGACCCCAAACTTGTACATGTGTTTCCATGTGTCCTGCTGACCCGAGCGCACCAATGGCAAAACTCTGCCATGTTTCAAACTGTCCCAAAGCTTCTGCTGAATGTCTCAGCTTAAAAGTGAGCAGTAAACTCTAATTTGCGGGAGGGTTTGGTTGTTTTCGTAATGAATAGAATTTCCTGAGAGAAATAAAACATTGTATGTGTCAGTGAAGATATCTGGAGTGACTGTAGAGCAGTGAAATGTTAAAGGAGCAGTTCGGTCGATGCCTGTGGTGTCCTACGATACTTTATTAAAGAGTCACGCAGACGCTGGAGAGACGTGGTTTTCCACACCGCGAAAATGCACAAAAACTGCAGTATTTTCTATTAAAACTTGAAATAAAGCAGTCAAAATGTTGGTGATAAAATTCGTCGTCATTCTGCCGCTTTGCCAAATACTTTTGCAAAACATACAGCACGATACAGAATCTCTGTCATTTATGGCACCGGCCTTTATTTTATTTAGACCACAGAGAGCGAGCTCCCTTTAACAGTGACGCCCTGATAACAGCACATACAAAGCACATCTAAAATGACAAAGCATCCATGCATTTGAGTGAGGAATTGTACTTTTTGGCAGTTTTGACTGAAGAATAGATGATAATGTGAGTTTATGCTTCCATACTGTTCCCCTTTATGCCAGTCGTGACATCATGAGCATTTGTGGCACCCCCTAGTGGAAGAATGATTGTGCAGCAAAGCTGGAATCTAGCATCTGAACATATGCGCTGTTGATGTGTGGAAGGAGAACCGAAAAAGCAGGTTTAGACAAAATTCAAGATAGCGTTCTTCACAGAGGTAGCAGTGAGACGTTTTTTTTTTGGGGTGGGGGGGTGGGGGGATGAGTGATGGACCTTTTAAATCAAAGTAGTATCAGCAAGCAAGAGGATCTTTCAGAGATGCCGCTCTTATCCTCTTGAGTCTGGACTGACATCGTGCACTCAGAACCACATGTTGTGGTGGAAAAATAAAGGCATCGGCATAACGGACGATAAATCCACATGAAGCTATCAGCATCGTGGAGCCATGTGGGCCAACGCACACCTCCTGGGTGAAACTGGGGGGTCACACAAAAGCACATACACGATAGAGACGAGCAGCTGAAAGAGTCCACAAACACCTTCTGCAGGTTTGAATCCAGACTGGAAACATGAAGGTCACAACGTTTGTTTTCAGCCGCAGCTGCTCGGTGTACGACAGCAGCGGTTGCACTGGGCAGCCAACAGTAGCAGACTGGTTATACTGGGTGACTTTAGTATGAAGTGACAGTGGGAGAGAAGAGTAAAATACAGGAAAGGGTTGCCAGGTCTGCATTAAACAGGATCAACTACAGTCACCAGAGAAACCGTCATGAGTGCAGGCTTCGCCCTCTGAGGACCATGAATGTCTCATGACAGTCCATCCACGGTTATTGAGATCTGTCAGTAGTCGTCCAGCCGACCTACATTACCGTCCCAAAGGCCAGGACATTAGCGCCGCTAAGAATGACTAGAAGTGAAAAGTTATGCTTGGAATAAATTGGTCTAGGTTTGGTATTTGTTTGCACTGGCTGCCTAGTTTCCCTTATCAAACCTCCATTTTTCTGATCCAGAACCTACTGGGAAACATTCCTCTGGAGCTCCCATTAATCCCGAGGATGAGGTATTTCATGACTACAAGATAACATGCTGTGTTTGATCAGTATCTCCCTCTGCCTCACATCTCATCAACTCCTCCTTGAAGGGTCACACGGGAGGAGAGAGTTCAAGCCTGGGTGGTCCAATCTGTGGAGAGCTGATGGCTCTCATCTGTTTAAGCAGGGCCGTGTGGTCGAACTGGACCGTAGAAATTTATAGAAACTAGCCTGAAAGCGTATGATATGATTCAGCTGAAGGTTGGTAAACTATAGATTTGATAAAGTCAGTAAATATTCTGAATTGTCAGCCATATACAAGCTCTCATGAGATACGCGAGGCAGGAAGAATCTGCACCTTGTTTCACTTTGACCTGTTTTTGTTGGTCGTTCTGTCTTGGGTGAGATATAAATCCTGCTCTTAAACAACCCTTTCCCCTTTGAAGTGCTCTGCAGTTCGCCTCATTCACCCAATAAACTGACAGTCGCACACCAGGGGTGGAGGAGCTGCCCCAGCTCCACCTTCTGTGCCACAGCTGCCCCAGATACACCGTCGATACCACAAATACGGTCGCACGCTACCAGGAATGTCCACATCCAGTACATGTGACATCATGCCGAACCTTCACAAACGAAACCCAACTCAGACGTTCTCTCACGCGTTCTACCAAAGACCTGAAGAACCGCAGCAGGTGCAGCAGGAGCAGGTCTCTAATTACAGTAAGCGGTACACCTGTCCTCGTTTTATGAGCAGGTCAGAGACGTCTTAATGTGGTCTGCTGATCACTGTGTAGCTTCAGCTCTCAGGCGCAGCCGAGGGAGGTGTCGTGCAGAAGAGCTCTGCGAGGACAGGAGGTGCCTGCCAGCTGTGAGTAAAGCATCGAAGCAGAACGAAGAGCATCTTTGAAACATTCAGTACTTCAAAACCGTGTATACACGCACCACCTGTGGAGCAGACCCAATCTCTGAATTGTTGATGGACCGATAAAAACTTCATAAAAGCACATAGAAATGGACCGAATCCAGCCAAATCGAATCAGTCACACCAACACACAACCTCATGAAAACGCCTGGAATCCACCTAAAAACATACTTTTCTCATCTCTGCCCACAATTTTGAGGTCAGTCTCTGAAAGGAAAAAAAAATCTCATTACTGTCTTTCACTTAGGCCTGTCTCTAAAAGACATTAAGGACATTGAAGGAGTGAAAGTCAGAAGAAGATGTGTGCAGCGAGCTCCTTGTTCTCTAATGAATACCTGTTGTCCAGGGTTTAAGCTGGCCCGAGGCTACGTCTGCGCAGGGATCGCTATGCGTTAACTTAATGCATATGATATTTGGGAAAATGCACTTTAGCTCGCTGTCTGTGTTGTGTTACACTGTAAGCTCTACCCAGATCCATGTGTAGCTGGATGAGAGGGCCACTGAGTTCTGCACTGTGCAGCCTGCATATTAAAGTATCAGCGTCTGAAACGGTGGAACTCCCTTTTCTGTCAGGCGGGATTTATTTGAGCGGTTGGTGGATATAAGATTGTACTTTGCAAAGTAATCCAGTCCCGTATAATAAAACACTGATTTTTCCTCTGCCCTTAACGAATATGACAGAGATATTGAGTTATAAAATAAACATGCGTCATAGCTCCTAAAGCCTACATACTGTATTCACAACATAAATTTCAAATACTTTCCTTTTTTAATATCCTTTTCTCAAGCTTCAGATAGCTTTTCAGAGTATCTCCATGATGTCTGATATGATTTTTACCTGTCTTATAAATACACTGAAAGTGAAGCACACCTGGATAAAAGGGATAAAAGCATGTAACCTACAAAACGTCATTTTTAAACTGTTTTAAACCCACTAACTGGGTGTTCTTAAGCAACATTTCCTCCTTTTCGTTGCTTTCTTTCCCTTGTTTTTGACAGCTTTTGCAGTGTTGTGAGTCACTGACAATCGGCCTGTGTTTGAAACTTTATCTGCCCATCATTTTGTCTCCATCACATAATCCTACTCTTATCTTTTCTTTGCAGAATAAATGGAACTCTGTGAGTCTCATTTTGTGGCTGCGATGTAAGGTTTCTTAAATAATGGCACAGTCTGGCTCTGAAAAGTCAAGTAGAGCGCTTCAGAGCATCAGCATAATACTTGAAAGTAGCTCTGCCTGAGAACACAGTGTAGGTTCACTCAGGGCTCACACTGCTGAATATTCAGCTCCACAGGTTTGAATTCAGTCAAGGATAATTTAGATCAGCATGGTTCCCTCGCTGCCAGAAGTATCCCTTTATCTGATGCACGTCTGTTCTCTGTGACTGTGGTAACAGAAAAAAATGGACCCTGGAAAGTTGAGCTGGACTGGCCCACCACCACCGATCTACAGACCCTGCCATGTCTCCAACAACACAGGCACATTAGTGCGTGATGTTTTTTCTATTGAGCCTAAAGATCTTTTATAAACATACATCACAGAGTCTAGAGTCTAGATTTCTGACTCCACCATATGCACCCGTCGCTTGCCAGATGGCAGCCGGTTGAGGCTGGTGGGTTTGTCTGTTCGTGTCCTTTGGGCTGTGCAGACACCTCATTCACCGAAATCTCTGACACTTGTTGGATGTACCAGAGATGTTCTGGGTGGTGTTAATCACCTGATGCAGAGGCTTCCTGTCCAGGGCTTACTCCTCTGTAAGTTATCAGGAAGGTGGTGTGGGAATTCTGATTTCCAAAGAAATGCATCTTTTCTTTACCAGGTTGCAGATGTGTGATATCCATGACAGGTTCTCTGTGATTCCCAGGAACACAAAACTGATGTAGACAGGTCTGCGTATCTTGGGGGAATGCAGTCGTGGGTGGAGGGCGTGAACATGAAGGGGCCGAGCACGCAGCCCTGGGGGGCTCCCATGAGTGTGGTACTCCCAGGCGCTTTGTTCAAATTGTCTTTATGTTGTGATCTTATTAACTCTACCTTTAATGATTGATCCCTTGTGTGATTCTGGCCATATGGAGGCAGGGAGGGCGATGGCAAGTAGAATAAATGAAAGCAACATTCCCTTCGTTGTTTTCCCCTCATGGAGTCTACTTGAAATCTTTGTCCGTTAGATTCTGGTAAAAACATTTTGTTCTCTCAGCAGCTGAAGGTGCAGCTGGTTCTGAGGACTGTGACACCATCACCGGCTGGAGCCCGTGTGGATTGAACAGCTGGATGCTTCTGTTGTGATTTCAGGGTAAGAGAACAGAAAAATGTCCGTGTATAAATGTAAATACTACAGTTAGTCATAGTGGACGTTTCCCGTTTCTGAATTCAACCTAAATTTAACTGCACAGTAACTAAAAGGAGTGCTGTTTTATTAAGCTATCATCACATTTTGGCTTTATTTGAGAGTTCAGTGATGGGAAACATGACGTGCAGTAAGAGTCCCCAGTCAGATTTGAACTCTCCATCACAGTTACGGTGGCCATGCTGGCCCACCAGGGCGCCCCCCACCCTGCTTTGGTTTATGCCTTCTCACCTAAATTAGCTGACTTTCGTTGTAGTGCACAGAGACCAGTGACTGGGCTCATATCCCCATAAAAATACAATCTGGATAATATCAGTGCGTCCCTCCTTAAAATACTCCTGATGAAGTCACATGCGGTCTCTATTCATCGGTTATGGAGCTGCTCCAGAAAGTGTCGCTTGTTAACATCACAGCCTGGAAAAACGATTCTCTTGTGTTTGCAGCTGTGGGAGACAAATTATACAAAATGTATGCTTGATGACAGCGAAAACACACTGTAGAAGGCCGTAATCGCAGCGGATAGCCCCCGTGTAACGCGATATGTCCAGCTTTAAGAAATTATTCCTCTCTAAGGTCATTTTTGAGTGTAGTTTGTAGTCTGACTGCATCACGTTCAGTGTCATGGCCACTGCACCTGTTGGTGGATGCCAGCAGGAGGAGGACTTTTAATCATGTGGCCTCCAGAATCAACAGACAGGTGAAGGACTGTAGCTTCTGTGAATGCAGAAGCAGAAAACGGGCTGCAGGAGATGTCCCTTTGGGTGTCCTGTAGAGCAGCGCCCCCAGAGTGATTATTAAAATCATGAGAAAATAGACAAATATCAGAGGAAGATCAGATGATTTTACGCAGTAGTTTTTGTGCTCTTCTGTCTGTCACTTTGCAGTTGCCCAGATGGGGGTCCTGGCCCCAGGCTGGGGGCCACTGTTGTGGATTATACTGTGGAAATATGCTGTGCCAGCTCCATGTCTACGAGCCGTTCAGTCCATGTCAATCGAGGCTTGGTGCTGATGCGCACTTTGTCCCTCAGTGGGTGAATCTGATGGCTGAAACTGGCTGCAGTCTTCTTAAACTGCACGCAAAGTCGTGACATAACATGTGTATTTTATAAATCTAGGCCTGTGGAGAACCATTTCACACCTTGGGTCTTTTCCTGTTCGTATTATAGGATATTAGTTAATGTGGACTGAGTGTTCACTCAGAGACTGAGTGATCCCAGTGGGCAGCCTGCTCTGTGTTTTATTTTCAGCCTCGTTCTGTGTTTTGGACTTGTTTTTGGCTAGCTAGTCGTAGCGTGCAGAATGTGAGTGTGCTGTGGGACTGTACCAAACCTGTGCTTGATTTTTATTGCATTTAGTACATTAAACACTGGAGTACAGCTGCAGTATTCTCTTCCCAAGAGGAACCACTTGTATGAATTAAGCCTCGCTTTCTTTCGGCATTCAGAGAGCTGAAGTAATGACCAGGCAACAAGCCACGAGGGACTTCAGTTTTCTATTGTGACTTATGTCCATTCAGTTCTACTTTACAGAATTCAGAAAACAACGCTCTGCAGCACTAATGGAATAATAATGAAGGATGGACGTTTGACAGAGAGCTCAGCCACAGTTTGTTTTAACTTGTTGTAATGCAGATGCAAGACAGATGCATGCTGCTGGACTTCGACCACTGTTTCCCTCCAGTTTGCGTTCGTGTTGCACAGCATCATAAAACATTGGCTATGCAGCTCCTTTCAGTTTTATAGAAGGGGAAATGCATTATGTCCTGAATCAAAGCTGCGCTGCCACTCTCTCCCCTTAAAAGGGAGACGAATAAATCAGTCCGGCTATGAGAGATTATCACCACCATAAATACAGCTAATAAGCTTTCACACTAACACCAAACATGTGTCTGAAGCCGCAAAAGCCATTTTACGAACAGACGTGCAGACCAAACTTAAAAAAGGCTGACTTATCAACATGTGGACGCAGTATTTTGTAATTACACAGTTTGTGATTGTTATTTTTTCCCATTTATGCTGGATGAATTTACAGCCAAGTTATTTGTGGTATTCTAACCTCGATGGATAAAGAGACTTTCGTTAGGCTACTTTGTTTAGAAGCTAAATATCCTGTACTCGCCTGCTATGTACTACCAACGAACGCAGTGTGTACGACATGCTTGAAGTCTTGCTTTGGAAGCGTAATGTTATCCTTGTTGTCCTTGCTTCAGTCAAGCTGGGAGCCTTTTCATAAAAAACTTGCTGATTGATGGCGTTTTTGTTCGTGTTAACGCTCATGCTGGTTTGCTCACATTGTGAACATTTCCCTCTTAGCAATAGCTGCATAATTTCGATGAAGAAATAATGTAACGACAGACTAACAAGGCACTAACTGAAACGATCTTCGGTTGGTGGGCCTGGCTCTCCTCTGCCGTTGAAGCTGCAGTGTGTGACTGTGGGGTCAGCAGGGTCTGTTAGCTACCCATACAGGTGCTTCTGGAGCTTCTCAACACCTATTTATCTTCAGTTTTCTCGCCTCAAAAATTGTTAAAAAGTGATAAAATAGCATCTGAAAACTGTAAAAAGGTCCCGGTGTTGTCTCTGATGGTTGTGAACCCTGCAGTGCTTTGCATTGTGGGGTGAGGTCGACCGGTCCGATGTATACTGGAGATTTTTGCCGAATCAGCACGATATGCTGGTATTTCTGGCATACTGCTGACTTTGCTTCTGTTTGCGTGCTGCAAACAAAAGCCAGGCGTACTAAAATCTGAGGAGTCGTGTTTGAAAACTGGTCAAATTAAATGTTCTCAAAGTTTTTGCCTCTCCTGTCACCTTCCCTTTAGCGCCACCATGAGGCTGCCCTTTGTGATTTTGCGTGAAAGGTCTCAACAACATTTAATTGATTACCAGACACATGGGTCAGATATTCGTCCTGATGCACTGACTTGTCTTCGAGCGGCTTCGTCACGTCGGAAGTTCGCTTTAAATGCTGCTCTTTCACTCGACATGAGATTTCTCTTGCCGATCCAGGAACTGAACTACCAACCTTCCGGTCACAAGTTCGCTTCTCTAACTGAAACCAAAACCCACGTCTCTGCAGCGAGCCGGGACAATCACTGCCTATAACCGGCCTCCTAGATCTTCACCTTTCAACGCTTGACCGGGACTTGACCCTGTGACGAGGACTGTCTGTGTAACCGCCGGGCCGCCGCTCTTTAAATTTTCCTGTCGATAAGATAATGTGGATACAAATGGAAATGTATTTGTGTTGCCAAGATATTTCCTGACAGCGTGACATCTTAACTGTCTATGTCAGATGTTGCTAGATTGCCAGGAAAACAACCACCAAACCCCTTTGTTAGCCTGCGACAGTTCGCTGCCATTGGTGAGGAGACAGAGAGAAAAGCAAGAGCAGGGAGAGTGGATGGGAGATGAGACCATGTCCTTCCTCCTCATCTGAAAACAATAAGACAACAAGAGAGCAGGAATTAAAAGACTAGAGCCGTCTAATCTGGAACAACAGAGGAATGTCAGGGAGATGCCACAGCATCCTTTCATCCCAGATGTGTGCTATTAGGTCCACGGGCCCGATCGCTGCTCCAGACTCTGCTGGATCGGATTTCCTCCTCTGCTAATGCCACTGGACATCCGATCTGACAATGATAATGATAATTACTTCAAATGACTGTCTTCCATTGTGGAAGAAGTGGAAAACGCACAGGCACGCACACACAGGGACACACACACACACACACACACTAAAACCAGACAATACTCGCAGACTTTAAAGAGAAGTCACTGCTGGAGTTCTCACCAATTTGGGAAAAGTTAACGACGCGCCTCTGCTCGTTGGGCCACGCCGCTTAAATGCTTCACAGCCTTCTGTGCTGTTTGTGGAAGAGGAAGAAAATATGGAACAATCGAAAGGTCACAACAACAACTGGGTTTTGGAGGCAGAACAGAAACTGCTGCCAAGTTTGGTTTTTAATGTTTTGGAGTATCCGTATGAAGTTCATCATTAATTTAACGCAGAGTTAAAAACAAGAGCCTCACAAGGCCTCCAATACAATAGTCCTCTTACTGATGAGGGCAGAGGAATATGAGACCAAATTATCTGGGGTTTTGTTCTCCTCAGAGCACTTTTAACCAGCACTGACGGCATTTCCACAACACAGGGCTTTCAAAATATTTGTTTGCAGTTGGAGTCTATTTTCAGGTTCGTCTGGACGCTCAGAGACACAGAACACATGATGAGCATTACGCCGCAGACCTGATCAGACATGAGATGCGAGCTCCAGCCAGTCTGAGAGGCTGCGTTTCCTCGGACCGAGGCGGCGTGAAGCTGAGGGTGCTGTGACGTTTGAAGATGTTATCTCGCGGAGGAGCAGCCAGCATAAAGAAAGACAAGTCCTCTTTTAGCCACGGGGAGCCGAGCGAGGCGGACGTTCCACGTCTGCTTCTCCTAGAACTTATTCTGCGTCTGCACATGCATCTTTGTGCAGGTTTGCACAGGATTAAACTGCAGTAATTAAAGAGCAATATCAATCAATACGTGGTTTAAAGAAATAAATGCTGTGGCTGCTGTCCTCTAACTGTTCTGTAATGCAAATGATCCCTTTTTCCATAACATGCTGTCACAAACATCTTGTCTGCAAAAGTCACCCCATGAGGGATTTCTTCCCTTTTCATTTTAATTAAAACAGATAAATATTTTGGAAGTGGTTTCCTCCCCTCAGCCTTTCACTCGTTCCACCGCATGCCGTCATCGCAGACTCGGGGTCGTACCGTGTTTGTGTTATATTTCCTTTGCCATAAACAAAAGCTCCTAAACAGCGTTGTAGTGGTTCAAACACCAAATCACAACAAAACCCGACGAGCCTAGAGTGTGTCAACAGCACCGAGGGATGTTTCTGTCCTACAAGAGGGACCACGCCACCGCGAAGAGCACGCGCTTCCGTCCTGTCGCGGCCATGATGGAAGAAAGAGGAAGCAGGTGATGTTATTACAGAGCGGAGGAGGTGGATGAGTAAACAAACAGTTGGACCTCAGCTCAGGAGACCGCTGTTTGTTTCCCGTTTCCTACCCCGAGTCACTTTTGGTTTAGTTTAATCATGACCACAATCGTTCCCTAACGTCAACCGAGTTCTGATTACTTTAACCATGACGACGAAGATGGCCGCGGCTTTAACAAAGTAAAAGTTTTAAGCCAAACCATGATGTTTCCCCAAACCTTGACCGCAGCGCCGTCACGTCAGGAGGCTGATGTGTCTTTTGAAGATAAGGCGTCAGATCAGAAAACGCTGCTGAGTTTGTTGTTTGACTCGTTGGATGTTTCACAACGAGGCCTCAGAAAAGCAGAGTTATTGAGAAAAGCCTTGCTTGTGCAAGAACTGCTTGTTCCTGACTTTCAATATTGTGATAAATTTGATATGTGCTGCAGCTCGACTGCGATGTTCACAATGCGGCGGTAATAAAGGACAGCTGGGTGACAGAGAGGCTAACTCTGAAGCTGAAATGCAATGACTGTGGGCCAGAACTTACTTTGTCAAACACATAAATAAGCCTGATGCGAAATACTTTCATGTTTCATGTGCTTCATCGTGTCCATCGCTTACAGGAAGTCACAAAATGCAACTTCAGCGTGCATTAATCATGAGTGTACTCTGACCTGAAGGTAAATCAGGCCACAGTGGAAGCATGAAAGCATCTGCACCAAAGCACCAAACATGACAGAAACTAAGGAAGCTTCCTCCCTTTCTACGCTGCTGCTCCTGAAAACTCCTCACATCAGCCTGCAGTTGCTAATTAGAAGTAGCACATGTTGGACCGTTCTTTGTAGGGTCCAAACTCTCCCACTGGGCATTAGAAATTTGTGTAGAAGTGTGTCAACAGAGCACAAAACATCAGACCACACAACGCAGAGAATCCACAGATGTTGTCAGGAAGTCCAGCGTAATGAAGAATAAATCAGGCGAATGATTGGCTGCTAAATCTGTCAGCGCCTTCTGTTTGCACCTGTAATCTCTCACCTGTGGGACACTTCTTCTTCATCCTGCACCTCTGTGTCTCGCTGTGGGACGGGCACAGTGACGCCGCTTTCTCCTCAGGCATTCTGCCGGACTGCCCGCCACCCCTGGTCCTGGTCTGCCTGCCCCACCTGAAGCCGCAGCTGGCGCCATCGCGGAGACAGACGCTCCAGTCGCTCCACTCCCCCAGCGGAGCCAGGAGACAGTCCTCTGGGATTAGAGAGAGGAGAGACGAGCCGATTAGAGATGTCTCAGCATCAGAAACGAGAAGAAAACATGAAGAAGTGGTCGAACAGGGAGCTTCAGAGCCTTTTAGCCACTGAGAGTCTCAGAGGAGCTTTCCTTTCAGGGTTCAGCTGAATGTGCTATTCAGAGAAACCAAGATAAATCAATAAATCACAACCATGACCCCTGCTGTGGTCCTTCAGGCCCAGCGACCACATTGCTACCATTTAAGATAGATGAACACCAGCTGAGGCATTAACAAACAGGACACTTCGCTCGTAGTGACTGTTTGCTGGTGAGTGATGTCACTCACAAGAAAGTTTTTCCACGCAGTCCACAACGGAAAACCCGCCGACCTCAGGCGACACGGGACAGCAGTTCTTGGGAATCATCTTCATCATCGTCGTCATATTTTGGGTACGAAATGAAAAGATTTCCAGCGACTCTTCTCTGGAGTTGCTTGAGGTGTGTACCAACAGTCAGAAATGAAACCTTAACATCGGCCATGAAAACAGATGTGGTCACGCCGCCAAGAAACAACAGTAGCTGCAGATGGTGCAGGTGGACGACAGAGGGGCAGTTTGGAGCCCCGAACAGCAACGAATGATGAGTGAGATCAACAATATATCTCACTTAGAGGGGCGGGATGATACACAGCGAGATATGAAGATGAATTCTTAAACTTCTTTGAGGACTCTTAATGTGAATCATGTGCTGCATTCACAGTTTGGCTCCAAACCAGAACAGATGAGCTCGAGAAATGGATGCAGAGGAAGAAATGGGAGAGATGAGCGTTGGTCAGAACCAGAGGAGGAGACGAATCAAGTCTCTTAAATGTTTGGGGACAAAATGTCCCAAACAAAGGCAGAAGTCGTAGCTTGGATGTGTCATTCAGCTGTCAGCGGAGTTTAGCGTGATCAAAAGTCTGTTGACTTTAATCATGTCGCTTCCTCGAGGACAATAATTCGATCCATCTGAAAGTGTTTAAGAATTATTTCAAGGTTTCTTTTCACGACCTTTCACTCAAACAAATTGCAGTTTACCGAAACAGGTGCAAGTTTTTGTCCAAAATCTGCTTAATGTAGGTAAAAAAAAAACACAAACCAATGAAATCCTCAATCATTCACACATGAAATAATGCAGAAAAGTGGCTCCAGATAAAAGGAGCAGTTTGCAGGAACACGTCTGCTGCTGATTAAAGCGCTCAGATTAGCCTCACCGCTGCGTCCGCTGCAGGGCCGACCTGCTTTTTCCAGCCGGCCGGGGTCGAGTTCACCCCTCCATAACAGACAGTAACTTCAAACACATATGAAGATGGGAAAGAAGTCACTGAAGGTTACACAGTGACAATGAGTATGCTCACGTTCACGCTAGATTTCCAGCTCTCTGTCTTCTCTTTGGGAATCTGGGACGTGAAGCTGGAACGCAGAGAAATCTGGTTTCTAACAGCCTGTCTGCAGACATGTTCGTCCTCCAGGTGCAGCAGCAGTGTCTGCAGGCTGAGTTACCTCATCAAGTGAAGACGAACCTACTTTGGTTTTGCGTCTCTGCATCTGATCAGCAGGAATAAAACACGTCAGTGTTGGACTTTTGCTCAGCATTTGCTCCACCGCCGCATCATTTATCATCGTCAGGGTTTGTTCCGCTAACTGCTGCGTAGGTTTATCATCTGCACGCACGGCAGACAGCGATCGGAAACCCGGATAAGGTGTTTACATGCTGCAGTTTTCCAGTTTCTGTAGCATCTTTAGGTTTATCCGAACAGGCTTCTGCAGGTGTCAGAGCAACACCTGGACAGAGTTTGATTCTGTCTTTTTCTTACTGTCAACAAATCAAATGAAAAGAGCAGAATCAGCAGCGTATTCTTCCACCTCTCAGTGCTCCTTGACTTCCCTCTCCTGTCTGTGGCTTTCAGTCTCAAACCCATTTATTCCTACTGAAGATGTAAATCTTTAAAAACAGTTTCAGCGATTTCTTCAAACAGCTCAGCTACAGTGATTTTTAGCAAATGGAGGAAACAGTGCATCTGTTGGGGACTATTTTCATCTTTGGATTAACCCACATTTAGTGCTCGCATGAGTATTAGCAGCAGCCGGACGGTGTGTGTGGGATTGAGTCAAAATAAACTACAGTGTGTGTGTTCATGGTGATGAAGGAACATGTCAGTGAGGCTCACTGGAGGCACAGAAGATTTGGCGGGCTTTGGATATCAGGTAATACATCAATATAACCGGCTCAGGAGGATCAATTTATTGTTGGTTAACACTGAGAAAATCTTAAATATCGCCTGTCTTATCCTTCAACAGATGCAAGCTTTATGACCTCAGAGATAAAAGAAAAGAGAAGTGCTGAACGCTGAGAGGACAATAACAGCATCGCACCACCACACTGCTGGCTGGCATACACAACCCCAAAAACTGAGAAAAACTGGACATAAACTCAACTGAAAACAGCACAAAAAACAATACATTTAATGTTTGAGCTCATCAGCTTCATTGATTTTTGTAAATATCTGCTTATTCTGAATCTGATGCAGCAACACGTTTCAAACAAGTTGGGACAGGAGCAACAAAAGACGGAAAGATGTGGAACACCTGAATCACTCTACAGGTAATCAGGCTCAGTGGTGACAGGTGAGAGCGCCATGGTTGGGTATGAAAGGGGCTTCCTGGAAAGGCTCAGATGTTCACCACTTTGTGAACACATGATTGTAGAAAGGAGATTAACACATGAGCGCCTCATAAAACTGTTGTCAGTAAACACAGTTCAATTGTAGAGGACTGAAATCTTTTTTTATTCATGTTTTACAGACTCTTGTAGGACTCAGGGTTGGACTATGAACACTTCCAAGAGGAAGTCTCAAAGCTGCATCACTGCTGCTTCTCCGTTTGCATGTTGAGGCTCAGAGGACATCTGAACGTCTTAGTTTTGTTCGCTCTTTATTCAGTGATGTTCACGTCAAACTTTTCTTCAATCATGACAAAATCACTGAAGGAAAGTTGTTGTGATTGTTAATCACACATGTTGTCACCTCATCGTGACACAGTTGTGTTTTATATGACTGGATTTATCTTTGGAAAAATATGTCCTGATGGTGACAATCTTTTAAAGAGAGACGGCAGGTAACAAGCAGCAGGACAGTAGATTTAGAAGAAGACAGCTGCTGCCGCTCTCACCTCTCGAACGCTGCGTTTGTCTTTACTCACCGACGCAGTCTGTCTGGTGGGCGAAGGTCCTCTCTGGGCAGCGGCTCAGACACTTGCCTTTGTACAGCTGGAAGCCAGGCTTACACTTGGTGCAGAAGTCCCGGCTGAAACAGTGCTCGCAGTCCAGAGAGCGACACTCTGAGAGGACGGAGACCATCGCACATTAAAACAGTTCAGTCAAGAGGAAACTACAGTTTATTTCTCTCTGATTTTCAGTCACTGGATGCAGGAAAGGAAGGATGGAGCTGCAGGTCAGAAAGAAAGGTGCAAAGACTTCAACTTTAACTTGCGCTGTGAGAGCTCTATGCTGTCTTTTTCCCTCCTTCTGTGTTTATCGTTATAGATTTTCCTTCACTAGTTTAGGCTTAAAACAAACGAGTCATGTGTGCTGATGTGAGTGAGACTCAGTGTCCGACTGATATTCTGTTACAGAAACGTACTCATGCAGCGGTTGACGTCCTTCCCTCTCTGTCCGTAGTGTCCAGTGGGGCAGGCGTGGAGACATGTCCCATGGTGAGACATCCCCTCCCTCTGCAGGAACAGGAAGAGTCGCTCGGGGCAGCGCACACAGCCGTTGTCACGGGAACACTCCAGACAGCTCCGACAGTCCTCTGATGTCTCTCTGTGAGCTGCAGGAGACAACAGAGGACAGATCAGGACAGGGGGACTTTTAGAGGAGTTGCACAGAGACACAGAGTGAGAGGAGGAGGAGGAGGGCACGAGGAAGGAAAGGAGACGCCAAATCCTCAAGATACAGAGAGAATTTCTGGACTCCATGAAAAATCCACCGCTGAGCTCCTTGAAATACGGATCTGCAGACGCTGCAGGCAGGAAGACGTTCACGTGTAGCTGCAGAGCAGACTGAGCAGAGCTGCTCTCTGCACATTGAACAAGATTTAAAACCACAGCAGAGGCAAGTTTTAATCAGGCTGCTTGAGATGACGCTTTAAAAAGTTCATAATCACCTTGAGTGAAAGAGCAGGTGACGCTTTGTTCAAAAAGCTGTGAAGTGGAATTATTCGTGCTTTTGAAAAATGAAATGTTATTGCAAGTAATTATTTTATGCATTTTCTTGATTTTGTTACTTTAAAATATGCAGACAATTTATTATTAACATTTTCAAAGTTTTGCTTCTCAAAATAAAAGCCGTGCACACAAACGTCAAATTTCTTCTTTCACTGTTAAATAAGGGGCACTTTTATTTGTCATTAAATCTGCTGTTTATCTCCAGAACATTTGTTCTGTATATTCTGTGCATGTATTGAATCGAGGGCTGTCAGCCAAAACCAAAGCCCTGCTCTCTGAAGAGCAGAAATCAGATTACACTTCACTAAAATGACAGTAAATTACACTAGACAAATTCCCCTCGGCGGGAAATTTGGAGAGTGATACAGTGCGCAAACGCCGGGCCGTGTTGCTGACAGAGGTCAGTGTCCAGTACTAAAAACACAACGCAAAGCTAACATTAGCATATCAAAAAACACATTAAGAAGGTCTCAAACACCATTAGAATGCCTTTACCAATCATTTCAACCTATGTTAGCATGTTAGCATTAGCATGCTAACATTAACATGTCAAATAACACATTAAAAACCTCTGAACCACCATTAGAATGCCTTCAACAATCATTTTAGCCTAAGTTAGCATATTAGCATTAGCATGCTAACATTAGCATGTTAGCACACCAAACCGACATCAACAGGTATACCTCCAGGCACCAACAAATTCATAGGACCTCATGTTAGCATTAGCATGTTAGCATTGTGGCTAACGCTAACAGGCCAACATCAGTCATTACATCACTAACATACAACTCACCAGTAGGTAGCTTGGCTGTGGCTGGTTAGCATGTCACTATAGAGCTTAATGGAGAACTGATCATTTGACTGAGCTGCACAGCTGCAGCTAAAGCTCCATATGTGTGTGTGTGGGAGAGGCAATTAGGCTCAGAGGTTGCCACGGCAACTTGAGATCAGGCCACCTGCGGGTCTGCGAGACTCTGAGAAACGTCTGAATTTGGCCTCTGCGCACCCTCCGAACAAACGCTTCTCACGCCGACACCGAAACTCCTATTGCCGAAATTTCTTCACCGTGAGAGCCACAAGGCTTTGCTGTACACTCTGATCACTTTCTTTTTTCGCTGGGCTGAAAAATGCGGATTTTAGAGCGAGTTAAAAAACGGCTGGTTTCTGTCTCTCCCATTTTTCATTTGTATTGGACCTTATGGGCGAGGTCAGAGGCGCTCTCCTCGCTCAGAGGCTGAGAACTCAAAAACCGTAAGTCCTATCGTTTAGCAAGGCACATCGTGAGAATCAGCGCAAGCGGCACTACAACTCTGGAAATTTTCAGGCGCGTAGAGTGAAATTTGTGCTTTGGAGGAGCGTGGAAAGACGAAAGTTTCACACAATTTTCAGAGCTTCTCTCCACTCTAGCAGTTAATCCCCTCCACTCTAGCGCGAACATTCCGTGCAATACACACCCATTATAAACTCAGAATTTCTCCCAAAACGCTCACAGTCATTGAACTGCGACTGCTCGAAAACTACACCACCTATCAATACGAGACTTAATACACCTATAGACGAGACTTGTTTTTACGTTTTAAAATTGGAACGGCGTCTCTAGGTGAAAGCATGCCCGAGCAGTAGCCCTTTGAAAAAGGGGGAGATTTTTTCGCATTTTTCGGCTCGTCCCATTCATTTCTTATGGGATTTTTTCTTGCGTTTTTCGCGTCTTACGACGCGAAAAACGCGTATTCTGTAGAGAAAAATAATAGCCATCGATTCCCGATCGAGCCGCACATTTTGATATATAATTTGCCTGGGTGCTCGCTATCGTTTATGACTAGTAGCGAACCGAAAAAAGTACGGAAGATGAAAAATAAAAAAAACTAGACAAATTCCCCTCGCCGGGAAATTTGGAGAGTGATACAGTGCGCAAACACCGGGCCGTGTGCCAAACGCCGGGCTGTGTTGCTGACAGAGGTCAGTGTCCAGTACTAAAAACACAACGCAAAGCTAACATTAGCATATCAAAAAACACATTGAGAAGGTCTCAAACATCATTATAATGCCTTACCAATCATTTTAACGCATGTTAGCATGTTAGCATTAGCATGCTAACATTAGCATGTCAAATATCACATTAAAAACCTCTGAACCATCATTACAACGTAATGAACATTCATTTTAACGTATGTTAGCATATTAGCATTAGCATGCTAACATTAGCATGTTAGCACACCAACCCGACATCAACAGGTATACCTCCAGGCACCAACAAGTTCATAGGACCTCATGTTAGCATTAGCATGTTAGCATTGTGGCTAATGCTAACAAGGCAACATCACTCATTGCCTCTATAACATATACAACTCAGCAGTAGGTAGCTTTGCTGTGGCTGGTTAGCATGTCACTACAGAGTTTAATGGAGAACTGATCATTTGACTGAGCTGCACAGCTGCAGCTGAAGCTACATATGTGTGTGTGGGAGAGGAGTGCTGAGGTTGCCACAGCAACTTGAGGTGGCCTGATCAATGATGTCACCCACTCAGACACAGGTGCGGACACACATGCATTTGATTGGAGTCAATGAGGAGCAGACACAGAAATGTCTGAATTTCGCCTCTGCGCACCCCTCGAACAAACGCTTCTCACACGAAGACCGAAAGTCCTATTGCCAAAATTTTTTCACCGTCAGAGCCACAAGGCTTTGCTCTACAAGCTGATCACTTTGTTTTTTCGCTGGGGTCAAAATTACGGATTTTACAGCGAGTTAAAAACATGGTTGGTTTCTGTTTCTCCTGTTTTTGATTTGTATTGGACCTTATGGGCGAGGTCAGAGGTACTCTCCTCGCTCAGAGGATCATAACTCAAAAACCTTAAGTCCTATCGCTTAGCCAGGCACATCGTGAGAATCAGCACAAGCGGCACTACAACTCTGGAAATTTTGACACACGTAGAGCGAAATTTGTCCTTTGGAGGAGCGTTGAAAGACGAAAGTTTCAGGCAATTTTCAGAGCTTCTCTCCACTCTGGCAGTTAAACCCCTCCACTCTAACACAACATTCCATGCAATACACACTCATTATAAAGCCACAATTTTTCCCAAAAACGGTCACGGTCATTGAACGGCGACTGATCAAAAACTACATGACCTATCAAAACGAGATTTAAGACACCAATAGACGAGATTTGTGTCTACGTTTTAAAGTTGGAATGGCGTCTCTAGGTGAAAGTATGCCGGAGCAGTAGCCCTTTGAAAAAGGGGGAGATTTTTTTGCATTTTTCGGCTCGTCCCATTCATTTCTTATGGGAAACGCATGAGACGAGCCTGAGAAACGTCTGAATTTGGCCTCTGCGCACCCCTCGAACAAACGCTTCTCACACGAAGACCGAAAGTCCTATTGCCAAAATTTTTTCACCGTCAGAGCCACAAGGCTTTGCTGTACACGCTGATCACTTTCTTTTTCCGCTGGGCTCAAAAAAGCGGATTTTACAGCGAGTTAAAAACATGGTGGGTTTCTGTTTCTCCTGTTTTTGATTTGTATTGGACCTTATGGGCCAGGTTAGAGGCGCTCTCCTTGCTCGGAGGCTGAGAACTCAAAAACCGTAAGTCCTATCGCTTAGCCAGGCACATCGTGAGAATCAGCGCAAGCGGCACTACAACCTTGGAAAGTTTTGCGCATGTAGAGCGAAATTTGTGCTTTGGAGGAGCGTGGAAAGACAAAAGTTTCAGACAATTTTCAGAGCGTCTCTCCACTCTGGCAGTTAATCCCCTCCACTCTAGCGCGAACATTCCGCGCAATACACACCCATTGAAAATCCAGCGGTTGCCGTGGGGACGACGTTTTGCGTTTTTCGCGTCTTACGACGCGAAAAACGCGTATTCTGTAGAGAAAAATAATAGCGATCGATTCCCGATCGAGCCGCACGTTTTGATATATAATTTGCCTGGGTGCTCGCTATCGTTTTTGACTAGTAGCGAACCGAAAAAAGTACGGAAGAGGAATAATAACTAGACAAATTCCCCTCGGCGGGAAATTTGGAGAGTGATACAGTGCGCAAACGCCGGGCCGTGTTGCTGACAGAGGTCAGTGTCCAGTACTAAAAACACAACGCAAAGCTAACATTAGCATATCAAAAAACACATTGAGAAGGTCTCAAACATCATTATAATGCCTTACCAATCATTTTAGCCAAGGTTAGCATGTTAGCATTAGCATGCTAAAATTAGCATGTCAAATATCACATTAAAAACCTCTGAACCCCCATTAGAATGCGATGAACATTCATTTTAACGTATGTTAGCATATTAGCATTAGCATGCTAACATTAGCATGTTAGCACGCCAAACCGACATCAACAGGTATACCTCCAGGCACCAACAAGTTCATAGGACCTCATGTTAGCATTAGCATGTTAGCATTGTGGCTAACGCTAACAGGCCAACATCACTCATTACATCACCAACACATACAACTCACCAGTAGGTAGCTTGGCTGTGGCTGGTTAGCATGTCACTACAGAGCTTAATGGAGAACTGATCATTTGACTGAGCTGCACAGCTGCAGCTAAAGCTACATATGTGTGTGTGTGTGTGGGAGAGGCAATCAGGCTCAGAGGTTGCCATGGAAACTTGAGGTGGCCTGATCCATGATGTCACCCACTCAGACACAGGTGCGGACACACATGCATTTGATTAGAGTCAATGAGGAGCAGACACAGAAATGTCTGAATTTGGCCTCTGCGCACCCCTCGAACAAACGCTTCTCACACGAAGACCGAAAGTCCTATTGCCAAAATTTTTTCACCGTCAGAGCCACAAGGCTTTGCTGTACACGCTGATCACTTTGTTTTTTCGCTGGGGTCAAAATTGCGGATTTTACAGCGAGTTAAAAACATGGTTGGTTTCTGTTTCTCCTGTTTTTGATTTGTATTGGACCTTATGGGCGAGGTCAGAGGTACTCTCCTCGCTCAGAGGATCATAACTCAAAAACCGTAAGTCCTATCGCTTAGCCAGGCACATCGTGAGAATCAGCACAAGCGGCACTACAACTCTGGAAATTTTGACGCACGTAGAGCGAAATTTGTGCTTTGGAGGAGCGTTGAAAGACGAAAGTTTCAGGCAATTTTCAGAGCTTCTCTCCACTCTGGCAGTTAAACCCCTCCACTCTAACACAACATTCCGTGCAATACACACTCATTATAAAGTCACAATTTTTCCCAAAAACGGTCACGGTTATTGAACGGCGACTGATCAAAAACTACATGACCTATCAAAACGAGATTTAAGACACCAATAGACGAGATTTGTGTCTACGTTTTAAAGTTGGAATGGCGTCTCTAGGTGAAAGTATGCCGGAGCAGTAGCCCTTTGAAAAAGGGGGAGATTTTTTTGCATTTTTCGGCTCGTCCCATTCATTTCTTATGGGAAACGCATGAGACGAGCCTGAGAAACGTCTGAATTTGGCCTCTGCGCACCCCTCGAACAAACGCTTCTCACACGAAGACCGAAAGTCCTATTGCCAAAATTTTTTCACCATCAGAGCCACAAGGCGTTGCTGTACACGCTGATCACTTTCTTTTTCCGCTGGGCTCAAAAAAGCGGATTTTACAGCGAGTTAAAAAACGGTCGGTTTCTGTCTCTCCTGTTTTTGATTTGTATTGGACCTTATGGGCCAGGTCAGAGGCGCTCTCCTCGCTCAGAGGCTGAGAACTCAAAAACCGTGAGTTCTATCGTTTAGCCAGGCACATTGTGAGAATCAGCGCAAGCGGCACTACAACCCTGGAAATTTTCACGCGCGTAGAGCGAAATTTGCGCTTTGGAGAAGCGTGGAAAGACAAAAGTTTCACACACTTTTCAGAGCATCTCTCCACTCTGGCAGTTAATCCCCTCCACTCTAGCGCGAACATTCCGCGCAATACACACCCATTGAAAATCCAGCGGTCGCCGTGGGGACGACGTTTTGCGTTTTTCGCGTCTTACGACGCGAAAAACGCGTATTCTGTAGAGAAAAATAATAGCCATCGATTCCCGATCGAGCCGCACGTTTTGATATATAATTTGCCTGGGTGCTCGCTATCGTTTATGACTAGTAGCGAACCGAAAAAAGTACGGAAGAGGAATAATAACTAGACAATTTCCCCCTGGGAAATTTTGAAAGGGCCACGGGTGCCGCCGCCGGACGATGCCAACCGCTAATGCTAAGCTGACATTAGCATGTCAAATAACACGTTAAAAACATCTGAACCATCATTAGAACGCCGTCAAGAGTCATTTTAGCCTAAGTTAGCATATTAGCATTAGCATGCTAGGCTAACATTAGCATGTCAAATAATACATTAAAAACCTCTGAACCATCATTAGAACGCCCTCAAGAATCATTTTAGCCAAGGTTAGCATGTTAGCATTAGCATGCTAACATTAGCATGTCACATAACACATTAAAAACCTCTGAACCACCATTAGAACGCAATGAACATTCATTTTAGCCAAGGTTAGCATTTTAGCTTTAGCATGTTAGCATTGTGGCTAATGTTAACAGGGTAACATCATCCAATACCTCACTAACATTTACAACTCACTAGTAGTAGGCTAGGCTGTGGCTCATTGTCAGGCCACTCCATAGCTGCAGCTAAAGCTACATATGTGTGTGTGTGGGAGAGGGGTGCTCAGAGAAGTACTGAGGCTCAGTGGTTGCCATTGTAACTTGAGGTGGCCTGATCAATGATGTCACCCACTCAGACACAGGTGCAGACACAGGTGCATTTGATTGGAGTCAATGAGGGGCAGACAGAGAAACGTCTGAATTTGGCCTCTGCGCACCCCTCGAACAAACGCTTCTCACACGAAGACCGAAACTCCTATTGCCGAAATTTCTTCACCATCAGAGCTACAAGGCTTGGCTGAACACGCTGATCACTTTCTTTTTTCACTGGGGTCAAAAATGGCGATTTTACAGCGAGTTAAAAAATGGCTTGCTTCTGTCTCTCCTGTTTTTGATTTGTATTGGACCTTATGGGCCAGGTCAGAGGTACTCTCCTCGCTCAGAGGCTCATAAATCAAAAACCGCAAGTCCTATCATTTAGTCAGGCACATCGTGAGAATCAGCGCAAGCGGCACTACAACTCTGGAAAGTTTCACACACGTAGAGCGAAATTTGTGGTTTGGAGAAGCGTGGAAAGAAAAAATTGCAAACACTTTTCAGAGCCTCTCTCCACTCTGGCAGTTAATCCCCTCCACTCTAGCACAACATTCCGTGCAATACACACCCATTATAAACTCACAATTTCTCCCAAAACGCTCACGGTCATTTAACTGCGACTGCTCAAAAACTATACAACCTATCAAAACGAGAATTAATACACCAATACACGAGACTTGTGTCTGCGTTTGAAAGTTCGAATGGTGTCTCTAGGTCAACATATGCCGGAGCAGTAGTCCGTTGAAAAAGGGGGAGATTTTTTCGCGTTTTTCGGCTCGTCCCATTCATTTCTTATGGGAAACGCATGAGACGAGCCTGAGAAACGTCTGAATTTGGCCCCTGCGCACCCCTCGAACAAACGCTTCTCACACAAAGACCAAAACTCCTATTACCGAAATTTCTTCACCATGAGAGCTACAAGGCTTTGCTGTACACGCTGATCACTTTGTTTTTTCGCTGGGCTCAAAAATGCGGATTTTACAGCGAGTTAAAAAATGGCTGGTTTCTGTTTCTCCTGTTTTTCATTTGTATTGGACCTTATGGGCGAGGTCAGAGGCGCTCTCCTCGCTCAGAGGCTGAGAACTCAAAAACCGTAATTCCTATCACTTGGCAAAGGACATCGTGAGAATCAGCGCAAGCGGCACTACAACCTTGGAAAGTTTCACGCGCGTAGAGTGAAATTTGTGCTTTGGAGGAGCGTGGAAAGACGAAAGTTTCACGCAATTTTCAGAGCTTCTCTCCACTCTGGCAGTTAATCCCCTCCACTCTAGCACGAACATTCCGCGCCATACACACCCATTATAAATCCAGCGGTTGCCGCGGGGACGAACTTTTGCGTTTTTCGCGTCTTACGACGCGAAAAACGCGTATTTTGCCGAGAAAAATAATAGCACAGCGATCCCGATCGAGCCGCACGTTTTGATATATCATTCGCCCGGGTGCTCCCAAAACTCTAGGACTAGTAGCGAATTAAAATTTGACACGGAAGAGGAAGAATAATAACTAGACAAATTCCCCTCGGCGGGAAATTTGGAGAGTGATACAGTGCGCAAACGCCGGGCCGTGTGCCAAACGCCGGGCCGTGCGCATGCCTAGTGCCATCATATTAGCACAGCAACCCGATACCACAAGTCAAACCCCATTTCAGCATCGGCGACAATGCTAAGCTGACATTAGCATGTCAAAAAACACATTGAAAAGGTCTGAAACACCCTTAGAATGCCTTTACCAATCATTTTAACATATGTTAGCATGTTAGCATTAGCATGCTAAATTAGCATGTCAAATAACACATTAAAAACCTCTGAACCATCATTAGAACGCCTTCAAGATTCATTTTAACGTATGTTAGCATATTAGCATTAGCATGCTAACATTAGCATGTTAGCACACCAAACCGACATCACTAGTCAAACCTCCAGGCACCACCAAGTTCATAGGACCTCATGTTAGCATTAGCATGTTAGCATTGTGGCTAATGCTAACAGCCCAACATCACTCATTACATCACTAACATATACAACTCACCAGTAGATAGCTTGGCTGTGGCTGGTTAGCATGTCACTACAGAGCTTAATGGAGAACTGGTCATTTGACTGAGCTGAACTGCAGCTGAAGCTACATATGTGTGTGTATGTGGGAGAGGAGTGCTCAGAGAAGTACTGAGGCTCAGAGGTTGCCACAGCAACTTGAGGTGGCCTGATCAATGATGTCATCCACTCAGACACAGGTGCAGACACACATGCATTTGAGTGGAGTCAATGAGGGGCAGACAGAGAAACGTCTGAATTTGGCCTCTGCGCACCCCTCGAACAAACGCTTCTCACACGACGACCGAAACTCCTATTCCAGAAATTTCTTCATCGTGAGAGCCACAAGGCTTTGCTCTACAAGCTGATCACTTTCTTTTTCCGCTGGGCTCAGAAATGCGGATTTTAGAGCGAGTTAAAAAACGGTCAGTTTCTGTCTCTCCTGTTTTTGATTTGTATTGGACCTTATGGGCAAGGTCAGAGGCGCTCTCCTCGCTCAGAAGCTCACAATTCAAAAACCATAAGTCCTATCGCTTAGCCAGGCACATCGTGAGAATCAGCGCAAGCGGCACTACAACTCTGGAAATTTTCACGCACGTAGAGCGAGATTTGTGCTTTGGGGGAGCGTGGAAAGACGAAAATTTCAGACAATTTTCAGAGCATCTCTCCACTCTGGCAGTTAATCCCCTCCACTCTAGCGCGAACATTCCGCGCAATACACACCCATTGAAAATCCAGCGGTTGCCGTGGGGACGAGGTTTTTCGTTTTTCGCGTCTTACGACGCGAAAAACGCGTATTCTGTAGAGAAAAATAATAGCAGACCGAGTCCGATCGAGCCGCACGTTTTGATATATAATTCGCCTGGGTGCTCGCTATCGTTTTTGACTAGTAGCGAACCGAAAAAAGTACGGAAGAGGAAAAATAATAAGAAGAAGAAACACGCAGAAGAACAATAGTGTTCAGTGCTTCGCACTGAACACAGCAGGGGCTTCGCCCCTGCTGTGTTCAGTGCTCAGCACTGTATCACTAACTAGACAATTTCCCCCTGGGAAATTTTGAAAGGGCCACGGGGGCCGCCGCCGGACCATGCCAACCGCTAATGCTAAGCTGACATTAGCATGTCAAATAACACGTTAAAAACATCTGAACCATAATCAGAATGCCTTGAACAATCGTTTTAGCCAAGGTTAGCATGTTAGCATTAGCATGCTAGGCTAACATTAGCATGTCAAATAACACATTAAAAACCTCTGAACCATCATTAGAACGCCTTCAAGAATCATTTTAGCCAAGGTTAGCATGTTAGCATTAGCATGCTAATATTAGCATGTCGAATAACACATTAAAAACCTCTGAACCACCATCAGAACGCAATGAACATTCATTTTAGCCAAGGTTAGCATTTTAGCTTTAGCATGTTAGCATTGTGGCTAATGCTAACAGGGCAACATCATTCAATACCTCACTAACATTTACAACTCACCGGTAATAGGCTAGGCTGTGGCTCATTGTCAAGCCACTGCATAGCTGCAGCTAAAGCTACATATGTGTGTGTGTGGGAGAGGGGTGCTCAGAGAAGTACTGAGGCTCAGTGGTTGCCATATAAACTTGAGGTGGCCTGATCAATGATGTCACCCACTCAGACACAGGTGCAGACACAGGTGCATTTGATTGGAGTCAATTAGGAGCAGGGACAGAAACGTCTGAATTTGGCCTCTGCGCACCCCTTGAACAAACGCTTCTCACGCCAACACCGAAACTCCTATTGCCGAAATTTCTTCACCATCAGAGCTACAAAGCTTGGCTGAACACGCTGATCACTTTCTTTTTTCACTGGGGTCAAAAATGGCGATTTTACAGCGAGTTAAAAAATGGCTTGCTTCTGTCTCTCCTGTTTTTGATTTGTATTGGACCTTATGGGCCAGGTCAGAGGTACTCTCCTCGCTCAGAGGCTCATAAATCAAAAACCGCAAGTCCTATCATTTAGTCAGGCACATCGTGAGAATCAGCGCAAGCGGCACTACAACTCTGGAAAGTTTCACACACGTAGAGCGAAATTTGTGGTTTGGAGAAGCGTGGAAAGAAAAAATTGCAAACACTTTTCAGAGCCTCTCTCCACTCTGGCAGTTAATCCCCTCCACTCTAGCACAACATTCCGTGCAATACACACCCATTATAAACTCACAATTTCTCCCAAAACGCTCACGGTCATTTAACTGCGACTGCTCAAAAACTATACAACCTATCAAAACGAGAATTAATACACCAATACACGAGACTTGTGTCTGCGTTTGAAAGTTCGGATGGTGTCTCTAGGTCAACATATGCCGGAGCAGTAGTCCGTTGAAAAAGGGGGAGATTTTTTCGCATTTTTCGGCTCGTCCCATTCATTTCTTATGGGAAACGCATGAGACGAGCCTGAGAAACGTCTGAATTTGGCCCCTGCGCACCCCTCGAACAAACGCTTCTCACACGAAGACCAAAACTCCTATTGCCGAAATTTCTTCACCATGAGAGCTACAAGGCTTTGCTGTACACGCTGATCACTTCGTTTTTTCGCTGGGCTCAAAAAAGCGGATTTTACAGCGAGTTAAAAAATGGCTGGTTTCTGTTTCTCCTGTTTTTCATTTGTATTGGACCTTATGGGCGAGGTCAGAGGTACTCTCCTCGCTCAGAGGCTGAGAACTCAAAAACCGTAATTCCTATCGCTTAGCCAAGGACATCGTGAGAATCAGCGCAAGCGGCACTACAACCTTGGAAAGTTTCACGCGCGTAGAGTGAAATTTGTGCTTTGGAGGAGCGTGGAAAGACGAAAGTTTCAGGCAATTTTCAGAGCTTCTCTCCACTCTGGCAGTTAATCCCCTCCACTCTAGCACGAACATTCCGCGCCATACACACCCATTATAAATCCAGCGGTTGCCGCGGGGACGAACTTTTGCGTTTTTCGCGTCTTACGACGCGAAAAACGCGTATTTTGCCGAGAAAAATAATAGCACAGCGATCCCGATCGAGCCGCACGTTTTGATATATCATTCGCCCGGGTGCTCCCAAAACTCTAGGACTAGTAGCGAATTAAAATTTGACACGGAAGAGGAAGAATAACTAGACAAATTCCCCTCGGCGGGAAATTTGGAGAGTGATACAGTGCGCAAACGCCGGGCCGTGCGCGTGGCTATTAGCACGGCAGCCCGATATCAAAGTCAAACCCGTTCATGGGACCCAATTTCAGCATCGGCGACAATGCTTAGCTGACATTAGCATGTCAGAAAACACATTGAGAAGGTCTCAAACACCCTTAGAATGCCTTTACCAATCATTTTAACCTATGTTAGCATGTTAGCATTAGCATGCTAACATTAGCATGTCACATAACACATTAAGAACCTATGAACCATCATTAGAACGCGATGAACATTCATTTTAACGTATGTTAGCATTAGCATGCTAACATTAGCATGTTAGCACAACAACCCGACATCAACAGGTATACCTCCAGGCACCAACAAATTCATAGGACCTCATGTTAGCATTAGCATGTTAGCATTGTGGCTAACGCTAACAGCCCAACATCACTCATTACATCACCTACACATACAACTCAGCAGTAGTAGGCTTGGCTGTGGCTGATTAGCATGTCACTATAGAGCTTAATGGAGAACTGATCATTTGACTGAGCTGCACAGCTGCAGCTAAAGCTCCATATGTGTGTGTGTGTGTGGGAGAGGTACTCAGGCTCAGAGGTTGCCATGGCAACTTGAGATCAGGCCACCTGCGGGTCTGCGAGAGTCTGAGAAACGTCTGAATTTGGCCTCTGCGCACCCTCCGAACAAACGCTTCTCACGCCGACACCGAAACTGCTATTGCCGAAATTTCTTCACCGTGAGAGCCACAAGGCTTTGCTGTACACTCTGTTCACTTTCTTTTTTCGCTGGGCTGAAAAATGCGGATTTTAGAGCGAGTTAAAAAACGGCTGGTTTCTGTCTCTCCCATTTTTCATTTGTATTGGACCTTATGGGCGAGGTCAGAGGCGCTCTCCTCGCTCAGAGGCTGAGAACTCAAAAACCGTAAGTCCTATCGCTTAGCCAGGCACATCGTGAGAATCAGCGCAAGCGGCACTACAACTCTGGAAATTTTCAGGCGCGTAGAGTGAAATTTGTGCTTTGGAGGAGCGTGGAAAGACGAAAGTTTCACACAATTTTCACAGCTTCTCTCCACTCTAGCAGTTAATCCCCTCCACTCTAGCGCGAACATTCCGTGCAATACACACCCATTATAAACTCAGAATTTCTCCCAAAACGCTCACAGTCATTGAACTGCGACTGCTCGAAAACTACACCACCTATCAATACGAGACTTAATACACCTATAGACGAGACTTGTTTTTACGTTTTAAAATTGGAACGGCGTCTCTAGGTGAAAGCATGCCCGAGCAGTAGCCCTTTGAAAAAGGGGGAGATTTTTTCGCATTTTTCGGCTCGTCCCATTCATTTCTTATGGGATTTTTTCGTGCGTTTTTCGCGTCTTACGACGCGAAAAACGCGTATTCTGTAGAGAAAAATAATAGCGCACCGAGTCCGATCGAGCCGCACGTTTTGATATATAATTTGCCTGGGTGCTCGCTATCGTTTATGACTAGTAGCGAACCGAAAAAAGTACGGAAGATGAAAAATAAGTTTAATAATAAGAAGAAGAAGAAGCGCACAGAAGAACAATAGTGTTCAGTGCTTCGCACTGAACACAGCAGGGGCTTCGCCCCTGCTGTGTTCAGTGCTCAGCACTGTATCACTAATAATAAGAAAAAACCCGCAGAATAACAATAGGGCTCGGGGCTTCGCCCCGAGCCCTATTGCCCTACAGCTATTTCATAGCTGTAGGGGCAATAGGGCTCGGGCGAATGCCCCGTGGCCCTAATAAGAAAAAACCCGCAGAATAACAATAGGGCTCGGGGCTTCGCCCCGAGCCCTATTGCCCTACAGCTATTTCATAGCTGTAGGGGCAATAGGGCCCGGGCGAATGCCCCGTGGCCCTAATAAGTTGAAGAAGAAGAAGAAGAAACACGCAGAAGAACAATAGTGTTCAGTGCTTCGCACTGAACACAGCAGGGGCTTCGCCCCTGCTGTGTTCAGTGCTCAGCACTGTATCACTAACTAGACAAATTCCCCTCGGCGGGAAATTTGGAGAGTGATACAGTGCGCAAACGCCGGGCCGTGTTGCTGACAGAGGTCAGTGTCCAGTACTAAAAACACATCGCGAAGCTGACATTAGCATGTCAGCAAACACATTGAGAAGGTCTCAAACACCCTTAGAATGCCTTTACCAATCATTTTAACATATGTTAGCATGTTAGCATTAGCATGCTAACATTAGCATGTTAGCACACCAAACCGACATCAACAGGTATACATCCAGGCACCAACAAATTCATAGGACCTCATGTTAGCATTAGCATGTTAGCATTGTGGCTAACGCTAACAGGCCAACATCACTCATTACATCACTAACACATACAACTCACCAGTAGGTAGCTTGGCTGTGACTGGTTAGCATGTCACTACAGAGCTTAATGGAGAACTGATCATTTGACTGAGCTGCACAGCTGCAGCTAAAGCTACATATGTGTGTGTGTGTGGGAGAGGCAATCAGGCTCAGAGGTTGCCATGGAAACTTGAGGTGGCCTGATCCATGATGTCACCCACTCAGACACAGGTGCGGACACACATGCATTTGATTGGAGTCAATGAGGAGCAGACACAGAAATGTCTGAATTTGGCCTCTGCGCACCCCTCGAACAAACGCTTCTCACACGAAGACCGAAAGTCCTATTGCCAAAATTTTTTCACCGTCAGAGCCACAAGGCTTTGCTCTACAAGCTGATCACTTTGTTTTTTCGCTGGGGTCAAAATTGCGGATTTTACAGCGAGTTAAAAACATGGTTGGTTTCTATTTCTCCTGTTTTTGATTTGTATTGGACCTTATGGGCGAGGTCAGAGGTACTCTCCTCGCTCAGAGGATCATAACTCAAAAACCGTAAGTCCTATCGCTTAGCCAGGCACATCGTGAGAATCAGCACAAGCGGCACTACAACTCTGGAAATTTTGACGCACGTAGAGCGGAATTTCTGCTTTGGAGGAGCGTTGAAAGACGAAAGTTTCAGGCAATTTTCAGAGCTTCTCTCCACTCTGGCAGTTAAACCCCTCCACTCTAACACAACATTCCGTGCAATACACACTCATTATAAAGTCACAATTTTTCCCAAAAACGGTCACGGTCATTGAACGGCGACTGATCAAAAACTACATGACCTATCAAAACGAGATTTAAGACACCAATAGACGAGATTTGTGTCTACGTTTTAAAGTTGGAATGGCGTCTCTAGGTGAAAGTATGCCGGAGCAGTAGCCCTTTGAAAAAGGGGGAGATTTTTTTGCATTTTTCGGCTCGTCCCATTCATTTCTTATGGGAAACGCATGAGACGAGCCTGAGAAACATCTGAATTTGGCCTCTGCGTACCCCTCGAACAAACGCTTCTCACGCCTACACCGAAACTCCTATTGCCAAAATTTTTTCACCGTGAGAGCCACAAGGCTTTGCTCTACAAGATGATCACTTTCTTTTTCCGCTGGGCTCAAAAAAGCGGATTTTACAGCGAGTTAAAAAAATGTCTGACTTCTGTCTCTCCGGTTTTTGATTTGTATTGGACCTTATGGGCGAGGTCAGAGGCGCTCTCCTCGCTCAGAGGCTGAGAACTCAAAAACCGTGAGTTCTATCATTTAGCCAGGCACATTGTGAGAATCAGCGCAAGCGGCACTACAACCCTGGAAATTTTCACGCGCGTAGAGCGAAATTTGTGCCTTGGAGGAGCGTGGAAAGACGAAAGTTTCAGACAATTTTCAGAGCGTCTCTCCACTCTGGCAGTTAATCCCCTCCACTCTAGCGCGAACATTCCGCGCAATACACACCCATTGAAAATCCAGCGGTTGCCGTGGGGACGACGTTTTGCGTTTTTCGCGTCTTACGACGCGAAAAACGCGTATTCTGTAGAGAAAAATAATAGCCATCGATTCCCGATCGAGCCGCACGTTTTGATATATAATTCGCCTGGGTGCTCGCTATCGTTTTTGACTAGTAGCGAACCGAAAAAAGGTACGGAAGAGGAAAAATAAGTTTAATAATAAGAAGAAGAAGAAGAAACACGCAGAAGAACAATAGTGTTCAGTGCTTCGCACTGAACACAGCAGGGGCTTCGCCCCTGCTGTGTTCAGTGCTCAGCACTGTATCACTAACTAGACAAATTCCCCTCGGCGGGAAATTTGGAGAGTGATACAGTGCGCAAACGCCGGGCCGTGTTGCTGACAGAGGTCAGTGTCCAGTACTAAAAACACATCGCGAAGCTGACATTAGCATGTCAGCAAACACGTTGAGAAGGTCTCAAACACCATTAGAATGCCTTTACCAATCATTTCAACCTATGTTAGCATGTTAGCATTAGCATGCTAACATTAGCATGTTAGCACACCAAACCGACATCAACAGGTATACCTCCAGGCACCAACAAATTCATAGGACCTCATGTTAGCATTAGCATGTTAGCATTGTGGCTAACGCTAACAGGCCAACATCACTCATTACATCACTAACACATACAACTCACCAGTAGGTAGCTTGGCTGTGGCTGGTTAGCATGTCACTACAGAGCTTAATGGAGAACTGATCATTTGACTGAGCTGCACAGCTGCAGCTAAAGCTACATATGTGTGTGTGTGTGGGAGAGGCAATCAGGCTCAGAGGTTGCCATGGAAACTTGAGGTGGCCTGATCCATGATGTCACCCACTCAGACACAGGTGCGGACACACATGCATTTGATTAGAGTCAATGAGGAGCAGACACAGAAATGTCTGAATTTGGCCTCTGCGCACCCCTCGAACAAACGCTTCTCACACGAAGACCGAAAGTCCTATTGCCAAAATTTTTTCACCGTCAGAGCCACAAGGCTTTGCTGTACATGCTGATCACTTTGTTTTTTCGCTGGGGTCAAAATTGCGGATTTTACAGCGAGTTAAAAACATGGTTGGTTTCTGTTTCTCCTGTTTTTGATTTGTATTGGACCTTATGGGCGAGGTCAGAGGTACTCTCCTCGCTCAGAGGATCATAACTCAAAAACCGCAAGTCCCATCGCTTAGCCAGGCACATCGTGAGAATCAGCACAAGCGGCACTACAACTCTGGAAATTTTGACGCATGTGGAGCGAAATTTGTGCTTTGGAGGAGCGTTGAAAGACGAAAGTTTCAGGCAATTTTAAGAGCTTCTCTCCACTCTGGCAGTTAAACCCCTCCACTCTAACACAACATTCCGTGCAATACACACTCATTATAAAGTCACAATTTTTCCCAAAAACGGTCACGGTCATTGAACGGCGACTGATCAAAAACTACATGACCTATCAAAACGAGATTTAAGACACCAATAGACGAGATATGTGTCTACGTTTTAAAGTTGGAATGGCGTCTCTAGGTGAAAGTATGCCGGAGCAGTAGCCCTTTGAAAAAGGGGGAGATTTTTTTGCATTTTTCGGCTCGTCCCATTCATTTCTTATGGGAAACGCATGAGACGAGCCTGAGAAACGTCTGAATTTGGCCTCTGCGTACCCCTCGAACAAACGCTTCTCACGCCTACACCGAAACTCCTATTGCCAAAATTTTTTCACCGTGAGAGCCACAAGGCTTTGCTCTACAAGATGATCACTTTCTTTTTCCGCTGGGCTCAAAAAAGCGGATTTTACAGCGAGTTAAAAAACGGTCGGTTTCTGTCTCTCCGGTTTTTGATTTGTATTGGACCTTATGGGCCAGGTCAGAGGCGCTCTCCTCGCTCAGAGGCTGAGAACTCAAAAACCGTGAGTTCTATCGTTTAGCCAGGCACATTGTGAGAATCAGCGCAAGCGGCACTACAACCCTGGAAATTTTCACGCGCGTAGAGCGAAATTTGTGCTTTGGAGGAGCGTGGAAAGACGAAAGTTTCAGCCAATTTTCAGAGCGTCTCTCCACTCTGGCAGTTAATCCCCTCCACTCTAGCGCGAACATTCCGCGCAATACACACCCATTGAAAATCCAGCGGTTGCCGTGGGGACGACGTTTTGCGTTTTTCGCGTCTTACGACGCGAAAAACGCGTATTCTGTAGAGAAAAATAATAGCACACCGAGTCCGATCGAGCCGCACGTTTTGATATATAATTCGCCTGGGTGCTCGCTATCGTTTTTGACTAGTAGCGAATCAAAAAAAGTACGGAAGATGAAAAATAATAATAAGAAGAAGAAGAAGAAACGCGCAGAAGAACAATAGTGTTCAGTGCTTCGCACTGAACACAGCAGGGGCTTCGCCCCTGCTGTGTTCAGTGCTCAGCACTGTATCACTAATAAGTTGATTAAGAAGAAGAAACACGCAGAAGAACAATAGTGTTCAGTGCTTCGCACTGAACACAGCAGGGGCTTCGCCCCTGCTGTGTTCAGTGCTCAGCACTGTATCACTAATAAGTTGAAGAAGAAGAAGAAACACGCAGAAGAACAATAGTGTTCAGTGCTTCGCACTGAACACAGCAGGGGCTTCGCCCCTGCTGTGTTCAGTGCTCAGCACTGTATCACTAATTATCGGTAGGTTTTGAAACTTGGATAAATCTCCAAAGTTTGCTCATAAAATGAGTCTGAATTTAATAAAGAACTTCTTTGTTTCTAAACGTCAAACTGGCAAATTTTTGGTAGCAGATTTGTTTTCTAAATTTTTTTAGGAAATTAAGGATCTGAATGTAAAAATGGCAGTGTTGTGCTTTTATTCAAATGTGGCCAGCACACAGGCAGCAGCGTGCACAGGATGCTGCTTCTATTCATGTTCCCTCATGAATCTGTGAGATGAAAACCCATCAAACACTCCGACACCGGCACACAAAGCGAGTTCAGGCCTGACAAAGTTTGTGCTCACTGACGATAGATTTCACATCTCGGTAGCAGAACAGTTCAGCTTACGTTTAAGCCAAAGTAAGTCTTATTATATTATAACAGCGAGCAGCGACGTCTGCTCCCTGATACACACAAGACTCAACAGACAGAGCAGGAATGCTTCCAATCCGACGGGGATAAGGAGGGATACGGAGAGACGGCGAGCTGGGATGGAGAGATGGATGGAATGAAGTGAGATGAGCTGAATCTACCGATGATGAAGAGGGGGCGCTGAGTGTGCGTGAGTCTGAACCATCACAGTCTGATCCTCAGAATACCTGCTGCCGCCCTCACTGAGTGTGTCTGTAGGTGTGTGTGTGTGTGTGTGTGTGTGTGTGTGTGTGTGTGTGTGTGTGTGCAATGAGTTTAATGAAGAAAGAAGTGATTAAAGGCTGCATACGACTTTACAGCCTCTGTGAAGTGAAAAAGAGCTTCTTTAAGCTCATAAGCTAAGAGAAGCTGTTCAGTTCAGTTAGCGAACTGCAGTGAAATAAGCATTTAGAGGTTGCAGGATGCAGCCTGCTCATAAGGAGGTGCTGATCCTGGTGAAATATAAGGACTGGAATAATGAAATATCAAGAATGAATATTCAAGTTAAAAAAAAAAAGTATTAACAAAAAACAAAAACTGAAACAGAGTACATGTGACTCAAATTAAAATGAATATTACCAAAAGCTCAAGCAAAAAATGATCCCAGTAGACTCAAACTTGGCCAGTTTTAATTTCTGGCTCTCACAAATTCAAGCAATTTGTACATTTGAAGGAAAAATGTCGCAAAAACCCACAGACATTATGTAGCAGACTGACTGTGCTGTCTGTGAAATGTGTACAGATGAACCTCGGCTGCTCTTTGCTCTGCGTGCTGCCGCTGCTGGCAGTCCTGCTGCAAACCCTGCAGGCTGCAGACTCCCATGCATCACGTCTGCTCATAGAAATGTACATCACAACTTACTGAGCTTAAAGGGATCCATCAAAGGCTCTGCACCTTAACAACAAGGTGCTGAGGAGCCCTGTAACCAAACACTTCGCCCCAGCGACTTTAGTTTAGCAGCTCTTTGCTACAGAGGTTGTCTTTTCTCTGGCAGCTCCTGGGTGTGAACGCAATTCATCAAATGAAAAAAAAAAAAAAGTATGTGAGTTCAGTAGAACTGACGTGAACCTTCAGCGAAGAGCAAGGCCTCCTTTTTAGCGCTGCCATTTTGCAGACGATCAATCACGCAGAGAGAAATCCATCATAGAAGAAGAAGAAGAAATGTTAGTTTCTCCAGCAGCACTTGTCAAAAGATAAGCTGGGAAATAATACATGTGTGAAATAACAGGTTGAAGTAACGTCAGTGACTACCCTTAGTTTCTGGTGTTCTTCATGGGGGGGGGGGGGTTTGAAGGTAGAGCAGTCAGGTGAGTTACAGATAAAAACCAGCGACGCTTATTAAGTTTCTCTGAGAAAGGTATTAAATCCACTACATGTACCGCTAACATTAGCTAAACACACCACATACGCAGTAGAAATACTGCAGCACAAAACTGGAAAATCAGTTAACGGACGTTTAGGAGGCGGAGCATTTGCTGTTTGGCTTGGAGGACTTACTGGTTCATGACTTGTGACCCTGGTATGCAGCTGGTTAAGGGTAAAAAACCTCCTTTTCTCCTGTGACTCACAATGTGTCCATGCTGAGTTTATTTCTGCCATTATTCACATGAAGGGTGGATTCTTCGTCTTTCCTCTTCATGTAATCATGACCACCAGCACACAGTGGGACTGTTGCTCTGTCGCTGGCTGAGCTGTGGTTTAAGATGGTTTTAAACTGGTATTGTCTGAGTTGAAGTCACATGATCACTCAAACCTGATTGCCGTCTCTTCAGGTAAACTGCACAGTGCCAAAAAGTTTGTCTAAAACATAAATAAACCTTTTTGACGCGAACTCAATTGAAGACAGCACATAGTCAATATATTTAATGTTTCATCAGCTCCAAAAACACCTGTTTGGATCATTCCACAGGTAAACAGGCTCATTGGTAACAGGTGAGAGGGTCATGACTGGGTATGAGAGGGGCGTCCTGGAAAGGCTCAGTCGCTCACAGGCGAGGATGGAGAGAGGCTCACCACTTTGTGAACACGTGATTGGATGAAGGAGATGAACACATGGACTCAGAGACACTTCAGAAAACTGCTGTCAGTGAACACAGTTCGATTGGACGTGACTGATTGTGTTTTTGTTTTCCACAGCGTCTCATCTGTTTTGGGAATCAGGCTCACGGCTACATTTACAGTAGCTTTCGCTCCTTTTGACGTTAATGTGTTTCAAGAAGGACGCAGCTGAGACTTCCTGTTTATCTCAACTCTAAACTGAGTGACACAGCAGCAGCCACCACGTTTCTAGACTTTGGACTGACCAGTGTGCAGTGCATTATGGGAAACTGAGGGCAACGAGTGGCTGCTTTGGTCTTGGTATTCTAGCAGCTGCACCTCTCTCTACGTTCGGAGGAGCCTTTGAACTTGGACAGAGGCTGTCGGCCAGTCATGACGTATTCGCTGAAGAAATGTAAACTATGAAGGAGTCAAAGCGTGTTTTGAGGCGCGCCTTCAGAAACTCTATTCCACTCCTGCAGTGACAGGCGATACGTAGGAAATGATGCAGCACAGAAACATCAAAGATGGAGATGAAAACAAATAAAAGGTGAAGAAGTCAAGGAGGGACTGTTGTCTCACAGTGGCCTCTTTTCTTACGCGTACAGACTCTCGCTGGACGTCCAAACCCAAATTTAGGTGATTATGTTGTCAAACCGTCATTGTTTTGTGCTGCTTTAGGAAGCACTTAGTGTCGACCTTTGACCTGGCACATGTGTTCTCAAATAATCTTAGTTTAGCAGAGTCTTAATGGTCGAAAATGGAGATGAGAAGATGACAACTGAGTAAAGAAGAGTTAATGTCGAGTCGAACGGAGCAGATTTCCCCAGAATAACCTGGGGACCCTTTCCACCGAGCTGTGGGACCTCGCTTTGAGGTCTCGACCCATTGTCTGAAAAACAGTCCTCCGCACATATGCTATCGATCTTCGGGCTTAAGGGAGTTTTAGAGGCGCGGCAGGTTAAGGTAGCGTAAAACGGCGACCTTTGACCTTGCATGGGATTGCGCTGGGTTTTTAACAAGCACCAGGTGTAACAAGCTCCGCTGGGGTTTCAGGGGAACATGCTAGTGTTTAAAGGGGCATTCCACCCTAAAACTGAATTCACATGACGAGAAGTGTTCAAAAGAAAGATGGTTTAACAATAAAGGCCTTAAAACAAATACATGACATAAAGTTAAGTTTATCCCAAAACAAACAACAAAATCATATCAAAACTCCTCCAAAGTTTTACTCTCATGACGGGAACTCTTCCCTTAATGTCTCCAGCTTTTGTAAAGTAGCATGCAGACCTCTAAAATGCTAATGCTAATGCTAATGTTTGCACTCTGGTAATGAACCTGTCGAGCCAAACTTGACAAATTTAAGCATTGTTAATGATAATTTTATGACATTAAAGATTCAAGTGAAAGATTTGAATATTTATTTTACAATGCATGTGAAATTTAATCCTATTAAAGATATGATGAACATAAACAGCCCAAAAGTCCATTTATTGCTCATTATTTAGACAATTTCCATTTCCAACAATAACCAATCTTCATATTATTATGCCCAGCAGATCATTCTGACGCTACATCAAGTTATTATATGAGACATCAGCCTGTGAAGCTGGAAAACTCCATGATGTAAATCAAAAGATCCCAAAGTTAAAGGTGAGCTCAGGCGGGATTATCACTGTCAGTTGTGGAAATAGCAAGAATTCTGTTTTAGGGTGTGATTTCCTGGTAACATACAGCAGCTGCTGCTTCTGTAGATGGAGCCAAAATACCCACAATGCACCATAATGTGTACAGTAACAAGAAAAGCCTGCCAGGTGGGGTGACGTGTTAAAATAACACAAGATGTGTTGTTCCTGATGACACACGTGTGGCTGTCCACACAATTGATACCAGTTGGGTTAAAGACGTGCTGATGTCGACCACATTTTTCACCACGTGATTTCTCAAATTTGGTCTGAGCGACGTTAGAGGAGCTTTACGTTCACCTCGCGGACTCTAAATGATGGAGAAATACGCACACAAAGCAAAGATCATGTTTGTCTCGTGTTGCTTCCCTGCAGGTTCATCAACAGTTAGCCGGGACCCTCACGCAGGCGTGCAGGTGCTTTTGTTTCCTGTCGATCGACGTGTCCTTTAAAGGTGAAGCTCTGTGCTCTGATGAAGGCTTCATGCAAAAACCTTTTTGCAGATTCGTCGCATATAAAATTCACCCAAAATCTCAGCATATGCAGCTGCTTTTTTCAGCTTCTTGAGAGGCAACTTTTTCCACTTTTATCTATTTTTTGGGGGAAGTACTGACAATAAAACATTACAGATAGACTTGAGAAGCACGGACAGCTTAATCTGACGCTCAGGTTGACCACACGCAGTCAGAGGCGAACAGGGATTCTTTGTTAGTGGCTCGAACGTAGCATGTTTGAATGAACCCACGCGTCATTTTTCAACTTCGGCAAAAAAAAAAAAAAAAAATCTGCAATGACAAAAAGCTGCAGTGACTTCACAGACAGAGGACAGAGTCTGGTGGGAAATAAGAGGAAACACGACGACACCTCTCACGTCAGTTTGTTTGTTTGCCTTTAAACAAGAATTTAAAATTATGCTGAAGCCCAACAAACTGTACTGCTGCAAAGTCTATTAAAAACCCACCAGCTACAACATGTTTACCTGAGTGCCTTTAAATCAATCTCGAGATGAATGCTCTGCTCAGTGCTCGGAGATACGAGGTTAATGCACACTTATAAACTCGAACAAATAACTGAGGAAAAAAGGCTCCTTCAGTCCACACGGTCCTCTTTAGAGAACCACATCCTCTACAGTCATATATGCTGTCAAGCTGAAAATGTCCTTCATCCACACAGATGCAGTGAGTCTCTTTAAAATCAAAACCTGACAATCAGCTTAGTCTAATATAAGTTTTGAGCTTTTTACTTGACAGCAGAAATAAGCTAATAGCAAAAGTTAGTTTCATGTCCATGAGCTTTTACATTTTCGACACTGGGACGCTGTCAGTGCGTTTTACAACACTGAACACAGAATATAATCAGCTTTGATGGTTGATTATTAAGTGGCAAAGAGGAAACGCTGAGCTCAGAGTCATGTGTTATAATTGCTGGGACAGAGTGCTTAAAGTTCACATCTCAAGTTTTGATCAGTTTCTTCTCACCCTCTCTGAATCCTCCTGTAAAACACGTGCTCACAATTACCTACAGTAACCTTACAGAAACATAAAGAGCACTAATGGACAGATTAATGGCTTCAACCTCTTGACTCCTGCAGTTTTCCCGCTCTGAATCGCTTCAACCTGTTTCAGTTGTGTGAAAAGAAAGTGGCTGAAGTTGGGGGGGGGGGGCGCCGTAAATCTCTTGGTGTGAAGTGATGAATTCTGACAGTGGGTCAACCTGCTGTGCCGACAGACCTAAAGTTGGTATCTAACTTCAAGCTGCTCTGATCTATTAGCATCAAATACCTCCAACCACGACTCAGCAGAAACTGTGGACAATTTTATCTTCTATTTATATTTTATTGCCTGAAGACTCAAATGAAAGGTTTCAGCCATACATGGTAAATGGGCTGCGTTTGTATCCTGTTTTTCTACTCTACTGAACACTCAAAGCATTTCACAGCACATGCAGCACACACACACACACACACACACACACACGCTCATACACTGATGGCAGAGGCGGCCAGTCGAGCTGCCAGCCTGCTCATCAGGTGTGACGGAGCGCTCGCTCTCCAAAACACCCCGCAATGATTCTACACACACACACACACACACACACACACACACACACACACAGCGATGGGCAGCACTGGGAGCAGTCTGGGGTTCTGTATCACGTCCAAGGACACACTGACAAACAGCCAATGACTGAATGATAAAGTTATGTACTTAATTATGTACATAACTGTCTTTACGATGTGCTGTTGATGTTATTGTATTCATTAGAACTGAGCACATCAGTGTCTGCAAACATTTCTGTGTTGGTGTTTTTTGTATCATATGTATCTTCCTTTGCTTACTGTCAGTCTGACTTTGTTGGAGCTGCTGTATTTCAAACAGTTTCTCAGCTGTCACAAGCTGTTACCTCGAATGAGGGTCAGGGGTACCTAATGGCTCCATGCAGCCGCTCTAATCATTATCTAATGTCTCACCTCTGGTTGCCTGACGGAGGCCAAAATGACGGTGTAATTGAGACCGGATAGCCCTCTATTAGTCTTAAATTCCTGAGGAAATGCCAGACACTGGTGAGCGTCAGGGTCATACCTGTGGGTCTGTGGTCAGGACTATTTTCTGGGGATTTTATACGGACTCATTAGCCACAAATCTGTATTTGTGGAGAATCTCCAACCGCCGCGAGTGTCTGCAGAGCTGAACAAGGAGCGGCATGACAGCTCAGCCACTTACAACTGTGAGACATGCAGAATAAAATGAAAAATACTGGTGATCCAGAGTGAACTTAGAGGATATCAAAGGGTTCGATTTGGAGCGATGGAAGGAAATATGACAAATCTGACTTTTTGTCCTTATTTTTATTGTCAAATGACTCGATAACAGGACAGACAGGGACGAGACGTTCTGTACTGAGAAAGCTGCTTTTTTATTATCAAAAATGAAAATCATGACGGCCTGAGCTTCAGCTTCTTTTACCAACACGCGCTGTCTATGGGAACCATGCGGTGAATTTTCCAACTCTAGTTTGAACTTAATTCGATAAAAAGCGAAAATGTTTTACTCTCTCTCAATTTATTTGTAAATGTTCCACATTATGGAATTCCTGAATATCCATTTTATGACAGCGTCTGCGTGTTCACCTTTGGTACAATGTACAAAACTGCTCTGCTGTCATGCACATCATCATCATCTCAGCTACCACTAAGAAACTGAAGGGATTTTACAACAAGCGATGCAGAAAGTCTCGTTTTAAAACCCCAAATCCTCAGAGTACTCACCGCTTTGCTTCTGCACGACACCAGATCCCATCCTGATCACTTCACACAGCAAGGATATCACAATGGCAACGAGTCGCAAATGCATCTGGGCTGCTGGCAAGCGCCCGCTTCAGCGCCAGGCTGCGGACATCTGCAGGGACTCCAGGGGTGGCAGGTTGAAGATTTAGTTCCACAGCGAGGGACAGAAAGAGACAAGAAGGGAAAGGGACAAAGACAGGGGTTTAAAAAGCGACGGGATGGATGGAGATGAAGCGGAGAAGATGATCTTGTAGGCCCGACGCCGCGTTGAGAACGATGAGCGTAAAGGTGAGAGAAGAGAGGAGAGACAGGAGGGAAAATCCTCCTCTCCTTTGTCCTGCTTCACTCAGAAGATTTAGAGCTGAGATGAGCCGACAGGCGGCCATAAACAACAAAAGAAGAGCACAGGAGAGTTGGAAAGAGTGGAGGTGAGGAGAGCAGAGAGCCTCGTCTGCTTCTCCAGACTGGCAGCTTGGAGGGAAAACTCACCATTTAACTACCACTGTCAAATTTGCAATAAACGAGCTCCACTTATCCCGTAGCCATCTTTAACCCTTTATGGGTGCACTCTCAGGCCCTAAGTGGTTCCACATTTCAAGCTTGATCTTTAGCCCCCTCCTCCTGGCTCTATCTATTGTTGTTCCGTCTCCTCTTTCTATTCTTTTTATTTATTTTTTTGCCGGCGTTGTTTTCTGTGGTGGTCCGACTGAATGCACGCAGTCAGTAAACTTAATTTGACCACCCGAGAGGAAGAAAAACAGCTGGACGACAACAACATAGCTGAGAGTTCACAATTCAATTACAGCCTACCATGTTTTTGCAATTGATTTGCCGTGCCTGTTTAGGTAAGGAGTCAGGTACGCAGGATGTCTGCCACTTATAATTGTGAGATGAAGCAGCTGTGTTAAAGACAGACGCGGTGGAGTTCCAGTTGAGTCGGCCTCTTTGACTGATCTCAGACCTTCCTGTTTCTGTTCAGAGCAGCGGATGACCTTTTCTCACATGTTCAGGAATCTTCTTATTACCTCCAGTTCATCTCCTCCTGAGGCGTCGGGGGGGATTTTGGTAGTTTTACCACGTCAGCCTTTAACACCTGAAGAGGAGCAGAGGAAGAACATAGACAAACTCACAGTAAATACTAAAGTAAAGCATTTACGCTGAGCCTCTCCTGCATGAAGAGCAGCAGCCTCGGATTAGACCAGCTGATACAGTGCAGTATGTACCATGAGGTGATAAAACCTCTTCAGATGTAACGTGTAATGGGCTCATCATCTCCAATGGCTCAAATCACATTGTGACTGAATAGATATTGATCTATTTGTGGAGATATTTACTGTTTACAAAGGTATATATAATAAAATCAACTAGCATGATTCCATAAAGACAATTTTTTGGATGATCAGGGATCTTTGACTTGCAGCTTGATTTGTGTTCGCAACATTAGTCAAAAACTGCTTATTTTATATATTTAAATGATTTCTGACCTGAATTTCCACACATTGTATATTGTGATCATAATATAAAATCATATCTGCTGCGATTCATTGTGCTAACCCTTCATACCTTCACAGAGTCTGAGTAAGTCTGAGAACACTAATGTGGACATTATACTCCTAAAGTATGTTTAAGAAAATGTTAAAATACCTGGATTATGTTCCAGCATCATATTTATTTACTGGACATGAGTTTGGGTGGATGAGCGTGAACAAAGTGCAGGACTCTGCACCTTGAGTCTTGCATGTTGTCAGGTTACGGCAGCAGAATCATGCGGGTTAACCCTGAGAGAGGCCGTCATTTTGGTCCTTCAAGTCACATTTCGTAACTTTAACAGAGAGCTGTGAGCTTCTAAACATAACCACAAAAAAGTCATGCTTTAGTTGTTATGAGTGGACTTTATTCCAAGAGCGGTTTTAGAGACAATTGTGCTAATATGTTCAATATCAACATTCTGTGACTTGGCAAATACGTTAATTAATTTAATTTCCTCATTATCCTGTTACAAAATGCAATCTGGGCGGAATTATGTGTCTTTCAAAATTTTGATTCTGTTGTGAATTAGTGGTAAATAAACCTTATTTTCTAGGAGACAGGGTTTGGTAAATAATATCACTTGAGAGCAAACATTCTCATGATGAAAACGATTCACTTATTTATTTTCTTTAACGAGCAAGACATCTTGAGAGTTCAGCGAGCGTGAAGCAGAGGCTGCAGCGTCCACTACAGATCTGTAAATACCCTCATATACATTTAAATACTGCGCCTGAAACATCAATAGCCATTTAGTATTAAAGTCTTTTCTTTGAAGCAGCGACACAGTAAAAACAATCAAAGGAGATGGCTTGATTCCCTCAGATGTGGACGAGTTGCATGAAACATAACATGAATAAATTGCTCCTTGCATTTAAATGCATATGTATGCCGCAGTGCATGCGCTCCATAGGCAGAGCCTGCACACCATGTGGTCTCACTGTTGTGGCTTCCGCTTTGACTCACAACCGTTGTTGCATGTTAACCTCTCGTGTTTGTCCCGTCTGCCCATCCCCGTTTTTAAGAGCCACTTTTAATGTTCAATGTCATGTCTCTATTTAGACTAATTTTCTTCTAAACTAATTCTGATTTACTGACTGACTCACTGCATCCTTCATTACCGGATCAAAGATGCAGTTTTATGTACTAGAGGAAAAGTTTGTTTTCCTGCACTCTGGAGAGTAAAAGAGCTGCGAGGAAGCCTTTGGGCTCGTCGGGTGACACCGGCAGAGGAAGAACACTTCTTTCGCATCTCTTCAAAATCTTTTTATGACGCTTTCAACATTTATCAGGATATCGTTGAAAGCAGTTAGCAGCCCCATCGAGCTGAGTATCCCCCGATGAACTACGCATTTTAAGAGCCCATCATGCCCACATGCCTAAAGTATTACATGCTGAAAGACAACCTCATGTTGTGTTTTTTTCCAGCAGTCCGGGTGGCCTGCCGGTTACAAAGAACCCATAAAGGAAAGGTCACAGGTTTGATCTATGCAGCAGTTAATGGAGATGTCTCTGAAGTGCCTTTGAGCAAGACACTAAATCCTGCAGGTCCTTGTGAGTCAGTCAGGATAAAAGCACCAGCTGAAAGCCTGAAACGAAAAAGGTTTGCCAGTACGGTGAAATATTCATAATGTAATAATCTGAAATAATAATGTTAATCAATTCGTCTATAAACATGAAGCGCAGAATTACAATGTCAAGCTTTTCATTCACTCTCTTTTTTGTGTTTTTCAACTAATTATTTTGACTTCTATGAAATCAGCAGTCTGAAGGCCGACTGTTCTTCAGGCGAGGATTATATAAGTGTAATATTGGATATCTCTGCGTTCTCATGTCTCACGCTTTTATTGTTTGTACAGCTAAATGCCAGTGAAGAGACGGATAAAACGGTCAAAACCAACTTTGTCAGTCTGCAACAATGGCTTTTGTTTTTCCTAAGTTCGAAAAGGGATGACTCTATTGAGATACAAGGTTTTAATTTGTTTCCCTCCCCACACATTTAACAATAATGGAATCCCTCAAGTGACTGTCAGGCTTCCACACTGAGCCTGGTTGTAATTTTTATTTAGATGTTTTGCAGCCACAGCCTTTTTACGGGGTTGGACAGAGTAAACTGTGGCCTGTGGTGAAATTAGAACAAGAGAGACGTTAAGGAAGGAGATCTCGTATTGGTATCTGGAGCACGCTGCCTCCGTCTGTTTGGCACTGCTGATGGGGAGTTCGGTCCTGCTTCGAGAGTCGGCTCTTCTGAACATGATGAAAGGGGGATCGAGCGGGTGTTCTTACATGTAATCGCTGCCTGGATTATGTTCAGAGTCAAAGCTTGTTTGAGTGAGTGAAAGGCACCACGGTGGAGTCGGGGTGGATGGTGTTGGTACAAAGGGCAGGACTGTTACATCAGAATGTCGTCCAGACGGTGGTTAGCACAAAAGCACTTTAGTCACGGTTAGGCAAAGATCTCGATTGCTGTTGACTTTTCCTGTATGAAAGGAGCATTAGAGGGATGTAGGAACAGATCTGGACAAGTAGATAAGATCTGTTTTTCTCTGTTGAGGTAGATAAAAACCACACAGATAAAGTTACAGACGCATAGAAGCTACATCTATATTAAAAGGTTATTTTTCACTGTAAATTGCTGCGTCTTTATCATTTAAGGTAAATCAAAATGACTGGATTGTTAGCAGGCTGCACATCACTGTTATGTGTCTTGGTAGCCAGTGCTCCGCATCTCCCCATCATTTTTGAAAACAGGAATGTCATTCGATAATGGGAAAAATATGTTTTATAGAAGAGCGAACTTGAAAAGCATATAAACAACTCACTGAAGTATGCAGGGCTCAGTGGATTAGAGTCCAAAAAACAATTAGGTGAACGACTGTAAAAGGGTCTGCACGCTCACCGAAAAGACAAGTACTATTTTGATCTGAGTTGCAGAAATGCTTCATTGCACGCATTTCCTGAGTCTCAAAGCAAAGGAACGCTGCAAATGTTTCGTCTAAATAAAAGCCCTCAAAGGAAGAAGAGATGGAAGCTTAGCTGCTCCTCACAGGTGACGTTTTGACCGGGAACAATCAGCAGCTTTAAATTCTGCCTCATCAGTGCATCCAAACAGGAGCCACTGAATACGAGATGCTTAATAACCTGCGTGTTTGTTTCCGTAGCGTAACGTGAATTTGAAACGTGCAGGTTGAGCGCACAGACTTCTCCATCATACTTATTAAAATGCCAAGCTGCTGTTTCTTTACTGACTGACTGACGTTCTTGCAGCCTGCAGACGCAGACTCAGCCAGCTGTTGACAGACAGCCACTAAACACATTGTTAGCACACACTAAACTTCAGAGATGCACACAGTCAGTGGCTGATTTGGTCATGAGGTTGGAGGGTGAAGCATTTCCCTCCCTGTGACAGTATTTGACCAGCAGTCAGCCGCCAGCGGTCCCTCCATCATTCCACGTCTGGAAACTAACCGACCGTTGCACTCTTACTTGCAGGATTATCATATATGACAAATGATTCAAACCGTGATGTGTTGTGATGTCCAGTGAAATGTTCAAATTTGCAGGTGGTTGCTCTTCAATCTGGTGATGAATAGTTGATGCACTGTAACTTCTATTGGATTGCAGCCATGTGGTGAAGCCCTCTGGGGATCCACAGATGGGGCCTTCACACCGGTGACACGATGGAGGGAAATACTGTGGCTTTAGTGAAACGTGTGTTTTCATTAGTGTGAAAATAAGACGTTTTTGTTACCTCAGAATGAGCTCTTTAAACCCACACAGGGAGCAGCTTCTCTCTCACATAATCTGCCATGTTGTTTCTACAGTAGCCCAGAAGGGACAAAGCAAACACTGGCTTTAGAGAGCTCCCGTCATGGTTTTTAGGCTTTCGTCGCCACCGTAGCTTCTCCCACATGCTTATGAAGGAGGTTATTGCTTTTCCAGGATTTAAACCGTGACCACAAACTTTCCCAAAGCAAATGCTGTGAAAACACAATCAGCCAATCAAACTTTATGTGCTGCAAACAGATATCACCAGAGAGGAGAGTGTCCACAAAACACAAGAGAACGTGCCGACTGTGAGCAAATATGTGGCATGTAAAACAGGATTACAGGAAACACTGTCTGATTTGCACTGGTTTTATGTTGGTTTAATGTTAAAATTACAGAAACTTGAATAAATATGGTGTCATCCGTACGTGTTGTGAATTCAAGATCTTAATAGCTCGCAGATATTAGTACAAAACGGCATCCAAAGCTGTTTTTGTGTCATTAATCATCATCCTTCCAGGCACATGAAGCCATTTGTTAAATTAATTTTGGAATGATTCACCTGAGTCACAATAAGCAGCTCAGAGACGTACACGCTCATGACTTCAATTTAACTGTGGACATAAAAATAAACACGTAGGATCAATAAAGTAATTTAAATATAAGAGAAATGTGTCTTCAGACCCACAACTGCGGCACGTTCAGGGTACAAACTGGGCCACACACAAACGCAGATGGCTCTCTATTGTCGCACGGCGCTCAAAATATGAATGGACTTCTTCACCGTCTGCTTTGTGCTTCGTCTGCGTGAATGAACAGTCAAACCTTCAGTGTGACTGTAACCATTTCCCTCGCAGTGGGCAGATGAATGAAAACCAGTGACGGAAGGGGAATTCAAAGGCAAGGTCATGTGGAGTTTGCTTGCAAGCGTGTGTGTGTGTGTGTGTGTGTGTGAGTGTGTGTGAGCGCACAGTATGTGTGAAACCAGTTGGGTCTGTGTTTTGGTGCCTTTAATCCTTGATCAGGTGAAGAGCTGTTGTGGAGGCTTGAATAATAAAATCTAGAAAATACACCTTCAGCCACTGCAAAGATGAAAGTAATATACTGTCACAAGCAATTTAGGCAGCTTAAAATAAGACATACACGTGCATGACTGATATGAAATGAACGACAGTCCAACTGTGTGAATGTGACTCTTTGGCCTGTCATCAAGTTGCTATGATGATTAGCTGCAGCTAAAACTGAGAAGCTGCAACCTGAATGTTTGCCGATGAGAAATAAAGAGTGGATTCGTACCTTTTGTCAGAGTCAGAGCTGAACTCAGTGTCACATGCGCTGGTGCATCCCAGTATTTGTTCATATTCACTCATACATCTGAGCAAAATGCCGTCGCACAGGCCAGCAGCTTTGCGGCAGGCTGACAACAGAGTGTTTAACAGAAGGGTCGCCGCTTTATTGGATTTATTTCAGGCAACCAGTGCATTTTAAATACGCCTTGACTGGTTCAGGAGCTCTTCAGTAAACGCAGCCAGAAAGACCAGACTGAGAGGTGATAACCATTACTGACTCATCTCACCGCGCTGGATTTTATAGTAAGTTCAGGTTTCTCTTACATGCACACGTCGGCCTGTATAAATGCGTACAGTATGCATAGGTGGGCAAACTTCTTAAATTTTCAGTAACTTACTTATTGTGTGAGCCATTTTATCAGGTGCACCTCCCTCAAACTACAACAGCCCTGTGATAAAACCTGTGTTCAGTTGCTGTTTTAGAGACGTGTTTCCATGCTCTGCTTTGCAGCGCTGTTGCTCTGCCCTCACTGACATAAATGGGGTGGACAAAATATTAGAATCAATCAAAGCATCTGTTTATGTTTACTGCAAAGGGACATTGTCCCGCTGAAACAGGAAACCATCCCCGCAAAGCTGGAAGCGCACGACTGTCTTAAATATCACTGCATGCTGCAGCGTTCAGATTTCCCTTCATGGCGGAAACCATGAAAAGAAGTCATGTAGTTGAAAGAGCACAAGGTAATGCTCAGTTTGACACACTGCACATGAATTTGCTTAAATCAATAACATCAAAAACATTCTTCATATCCACTAAACGGCCTCTGCGGTGTTCCAGACTTTGATATATTTGTAAGAAGACGCTGGTCTGGTGACACCAGCAGGAAAATAAAGGCTCCACTAATCTGCTTTCCCTATGCATGATTTGAGGTATGAAGGAGAGGAGACGGGGGAACAATAGAGAAAGGGAACAGATGACAGCTGACGAAGAGAAGGATTGAAAGAGATGAGAATGAAGGCTGCTCCATGGAAAACAGAGGGAGCGGGGAAAGAGTGAGAGTGATCAGAAACGCCGTCCTGCAGCAGAGAGAGGAGGAGCAGGGGGCTCCACAAGGCCATGACCACAGGGTAAATGTGCAACAGATGCTCCGGGTGTGTGTGCGTGTGTGAGTTATAGGCTGTTTAGTGGCACCCCATGGCAACACGGGTTTATCTGCACATCGTATCTCTGACACCTCGAACGTTTTCCCTGCAGACCCACATTTCTGGTCAAACGCTGAAAACATACACACTGGTGGCTGCACACACGCACAGGTAGGACACGCACACGCATGCAGAAATGCACACACGCACAAATAACACATGCAATGTTTTACACACATACATTATCATCTTTTCAACTGGAAATAATGTTTTTTTAAAAATAGGATTTAAAAGGCTGAAGTCAGTTTGAGACATTTTCAACGCTTGTTGAGTGTTATGTGTCAGATAAACATCTTAAATATATGATACCTGTTGTTGGAGACGCCCCCCAGCTCCTCCTATCAGGAGCTTCAAGCAAACATGAGCACTAAGGTCATGTTCTCTCGAGAGGCGGGCAGCAGCGATAAAAGCCTCCACATGGGAGACTCCTGCGTCTCTACCTGTGGGCGTTAGGAGGTAAACCCAGGTCAATGGGTCGGGGGGGGTGGGGGGGGTGGGATGCTTCCCCTGCTGTGAGCTGTCAACTATTATTGTTCTTTACAACACCATGGATGACTTTTAAAGGTTTTCTTAAAAAAATGTCTTTTAATTCAGAGGGTTCTGCGAGAGAGCAGCAATTTAATACTTAAGGTTTTAAAACAAGCAAGACATTAAACAGTGTGTGATTGGGAACAAGACAAACTGGTATTCCATGTAAAATGCATTAGAAATATGGTTCATGTGGAACCTCCGACCAAGTTTCAAGAAGCGTCAAGTACTGAAAGTTGGCAGCGAATGCCTCGTCAGATTCTTGGCTGCTTGTTGTTGTTTACTTTGGTCAGATTCATCTGAATTACGAAACATTTCTATTTACATTTTTTTCTGTGATATTTATACATGATATACTGTAAATACTTTACTGTACTGTACATTTTCACTTCCATTTGTATCTTTATTTCAAGATTTCTTTAAACTTGATCTATTTGGCTTTGATTGCTTTTGGGAAACTACAGTCTGCTTTACACTCAAATAATAAATCACAACTGCAATACTAAAGCATAATCTGATGACCTAATATCCTCAGATTAATAACAAAAAACATCAATTTATAAAAATAAAACTGAAATATGAACATGTAAACACACACGCACACCATGGAGTGAAAGAAAACCTCATCCATCACTGGAACCTTTGAAACAGATCCACCCTGGAGAACCTCGGCTGGGTTTATTTCCTGCCTTGATGTCTGAAGATAAAAGACGAACGTGAGAGCGCTGAAACTGACGGGTGCTCAGTTGTTACTAATGAGCTCTGAAGAGTAACGGCCAGCAGTGAAAAGGAATGGGGACCCCCGACAGCAGGTATATAGACTGATATAAAGTATGTTTTTTTATGTTTCACAGACACACACACACACCATGCACTAGCCCTATCCAATGCTTTAAATAAGCATTTTTAAAAGCCTGCATACACACACAGAAATTGATGTAATATTCATCTGAGTAACGAATGAAGCAAAGGTCTCATTTATTAGAAATTGTGGTCAGTTTATTGATGTCAGGTGGACTCATTTCAACATCTCAGACCTACTGGGATCTTGGCACCAGGTCACTGTGACTGGTGTGATAACCAGTAAACACCAAGGTGCTGAGAACACCTTCTAAATCGCAGACATCTGGAGAAAAGTTGACTGTAACTATCAGACTAATCAGGATGAGAAGAGCCTTTTGCTGGTGTGAGGAAACCATATATGTTTATTTTTCAGGCGCTTTGGTTTGATTCAGCGGGCGAGTTTGATATGTCAGAGCTCTCACAAAGATCCAGTCGTAATTATGATGTTGACATGAACTGGTAATTACGCTAACCCTGACATGACACGAACGTTACATAACATTATGATATCTAAGAAAGCATGCCAGGAAACGCGAGGCCAAACCCCCTCGATTAATTACTAGCAAATGGAAGTAGAAAAAAGGACCTTTTTTTAAGTGTAATAAACACATATTGTACATGGACATAAAATCTCTGTTACATCAGCACATGAGGAGAAGTTTGGGTGGAGGCTGCTGCTGCATTTAGCAGACTGACATGAACGCATCAGCAATAGTGAGAAATGTCAGGTTATTAAGGCCGCGTACCTGGATGAACTTTACTTTTTTAAAACTGTTTTACATTTGTAGATATTTTTTGACAGTTTGAACAATCTGAACAATCTCCTCCATCCATTCATATACGCATATTTGCTGTGTTATGAAACCCTTAGGACAAGCACGCAAAAGACTCAACAATTTCAATTGAGATGGAACTCAAAAAGTGCCAGAAAACATGTGTTTAATAAAGCAGAGACCCCTGTAATGTGATGGGCTAGGATGCACAAGCTGAAAGTGCTGCCAAAAGCTGCAGGATGTGACTGATGGGATCAAGTCAGCATCAATCACGACCCCTGAGGAACATCTCCAGCTCCGTGTTGAATCCACACCCGAAACAATTCATCCTGTTCAGAAAGCGAAGATACGTTCTCCTCGATATTAGCTAGGTGCAGCTAATTTGCCCCCATCTGTTTATTGTTTGTTTCACATCGTCGGGGCACTGGCACTTGCACGGTTTGGGGTTTCCTTCACAGATTACCACAACTTCAGATTTCAGCCTTATTTAACCTTTAAGGCCTTTTTTTGTTGTTTTGGCCATCGTTTCTATCGGCTGCGGTAACTTCATGCACTCAAACTTCGCTTGGCTCAGAGAACATGGTGGCATTGAAAGAGAAAACACAACACAAACAGTCAAACAATCCCAGAAAGAAGAAACCTTTCGCTTTATTACCCATTTGGAATTTATTAGCGGACATGTCTGTTTCCATTAGATCTATTTGATTTTGATTGACTTCCTCGTTAAAGTTAAATAAACTGTTCTTCTCATGGTATGTGCACACTGGTTTTCATCTTAAATTGATAAAGCAGTAAAAGTAAAACATTATTATAATAGTAATAATAACAAAAATAGAGTAAAAAACCCACAGTTGTTAAAAAATGGAATTTTCCATAAAAGTCATGCTGTTGTGGCGCTAAAGGGGCCTTCGGATAACAGCACCCACTGAATACCACGTTTAGTACCTGCCTACCAAACTACAAACCGGGGTACCAGCCATCCGTCCATTACCCAAAGGGACCAATAAAAACATGTTATTTTCTACTTAGAGATGTATGGAACAAATCAGTTCCTTGGAGTGGTGACTCAGTTTGTGCTGGATGGGAAGCGGAGCTCCCATGGAGTCTCCCAACCCAGATTCCTCTTGTGTCGACATAACAAGCTTGACTCAATCATCTCAGTGGGAAATAAAGGGGCATCACGCAACAGCCTCCACACAGGTTTCATGACAAGAGCAAAGAGAGGAACAAAGCAACTGCACGCTGTTCTGAGGTCGGAAGAAACAAACAAGCTTGATGTAATCATTTTAGCAGCAGGAGCGCGGCTGCGTGCGGATTTGCCTTCGCTTAAGGGTGCACAGACTCGACACTTGCAGCCACTGCAGACATCCAGCCATCGTGTATTAATACAGCAGCAAGCACTGCAGCCTGAAACCTATTAGGTACTTTAAAGTGAAATGATTAGACTGATTAGGTTTGCATTGTAGCACATAATAAAACATAAAAAAATCCATGAAGGTGCTTTGTACTATGATTATGGCTTCAGCAGTGACCCTGAGTGATGTCTACCAAACTCTGCAGAGTTATTTCTTATTGAAAGTATCCAGTAAAGGTGTTTGTTTTGTATTCAGCATATGATTGAGTGTAGAATTAGCCATCACATATCTGTGGTTTTCTGGGTGGAATAATTGATCAAACACCAATCAGTGATGGCTTCAAAACTCCTACCTGTTCCCTACTTTTTAGAAATAGTTTCTGAGCAGCAGAGAGATGACAGGAAATGAGCAGACGGAGACAAAGCTACTCAGGCATCGAGGCACCTCACCTGTCCTGCTGGGAACAGTTACCTGTCTGCAAACTGGGACTTCGAGCATCTCAAAGGCTGCAGTCTCAGGGATTAAAATGCTGCTCCTACCTGTGAATTCTTAAAGGGATGTGATAGATGTTCACCACTGGGACAAAAATGCCTCCGTGTGAGTGAGTGAGCAGACTTCAAACGTAGATCAGGTGAAATGTTCATGCTGAAATTAAATATCATGGATTCACATAAAGACAAAGTAAGACTCCAGGCCTTATTGTAGGACCTGCAGGCATCCTGCCCACCATGTTGATTACTAACTGACAGGACATTCGACATCTATCAGCTGCGTTAACGTTACCTATTCTCCTCAACATAACGAGCACGTCAATGTCCAGTGGCACACTCACAACGTCTGAGGGGCAAATAAATAAATAAGAATGAAAAGGGCAGCAGCTGCACGCGCACAAAAGGTTGTGATGCATTTATGGTGAAACAGTTCCAAACCCATACTGCTTTAAAGAGAACCAGCTGGTACCCATGTGTTGCATGAATGCCACAACACCCCGAAGAGGTTCTTCAGGGTTACATGTGATGTGGTCGGACGCAAGGCGCTGCAGAGGAAGACTTCTGGGAATTGCTGATATCATATAGCATGTAGCAACCCTGGTTAAGATTAAAATATTAGCTGATTTGGATTTGAAGTATAACTATTTAATACTAACTTTCTGGCATCACGCTGGAGGGCACTTCATCGTCTTTTCTTGCACACTGGGACACCATAGGGGACGTTGTGTCATGTGGAACATGCAGGCAGCAGGTCCTCATGATGAAGCATGTCTCATGAAACCAGTCACAGGTGGATCAGAAATCTTTTTTTTTTTTTTTTAAATCAGTTTCATCATACGCTTTTGTAGAAGCCATGAAGTTCGCTCCCTAGCTTTCATTTTTAAAGCACTCTGCAGAGAATATACTACACTGGAGAGAACCTGTCAGCTGGTACGCATGTGTTGTATGGATGCCATAACACCCCGCAGAGGTTCTTCGGGGAGATGGGAGTTACAGCCGTGATGTGGCTGCATTCAAGGCGCTGCAGAGAAAGAGCTCTTGGGGAATTATGGACATCATGTAGCATTTACAAAAATACTCTGTCAAGCTTTGATTCCAGAGCAAAAGAAGTTGACTTATTTCATCAGCGCTGTTCAGTGAGCCTAGCCTGCCGTCCAACACACACACACACACACACACACACACACACACACACACACACACACACACACACACACACACACACACACACGCGCGCGATCGCAGGTGCACCACATGTTGCTGGTTTGAGAAACTGCAGTGTAAATCCATTCGCCTCCACTCCCTTAAACACACACAACATGCATTCTTCAGCGCGGGTCGCCGCCTCCTCTTTTCCTGGATCACACTTCATGCTCTATCACTCTCTGCCTCTTTCTCCTTTTCTTGATGGCTGCGTCTCATTTTCTCCTTCTCGGCTCTTTTTTGTCTCTGAATCGTTAAATTCTCCTGCACATCTCGCTGTTTTCCTCCCTTCTGTTCGCTCTTTGACTGTTTTCCAAACAATAAAGTCCCTCCCTTCTCACTGGCACAGAGCTTTGAGGTCTTCTGGTGTTTATTATTGTCAATTTTATCATGATTTCAATCAGTTTTGCATTTTGTTAAAGGAGTTTACTGTAATTCTTGAAGGCTTTATATAAATGGGAAGTATTTCCTTGTTCTTGTCACAGTGCTTTGACGACTGTGTGTCCACACTGTACTGAAACAAACGGTGGTTCATGACAACAGGACACTGATAGGTAGCAGTGACGCTGCCCCTGCACTGTCTCAGCTGCAGCATGCCATATCAGAAGAGCACATTTAGGAATATTCAGGCCTCATCATACAGATGGACTGTTTAAATGCTGCAGCTTCATCACATCAGAAGGTTTGTGATGCCGTCGGGAGCACGAGATGTTTGGATTTTCTCTTGGTTATCATTATATTTCAAGAATGATGAAAGCAAATTGACGCTTTAATTTGATTTTTCAGGCTTCTGAAAAACAACAACTTGACTTGTTTTTGCAAGTTTTAGCCTGTAAACAAATCACTTCTACTTCAACTACAGTGACGTGCTTTGTTAGGTGATTTGAACAGATTTTGAACATTATTACTGATTTAATCATCTCAACAAAAATGTTATAACTTCAGATTAAGTTGTTCATTGCTGCCCAACAAACAGTTTGGGTATAATGAGTCACTGCATCAATTGTTTGGATTGTTGGGTTAAACTGGTGTGTGTTTACGACCAGTTTCTGAACCCTGGTGACGGTCTAAGGATGTCACAGTGCGGCAGCTTTGAGGCTGAGAGCAGAGAATAATTACAACGAGCTGACAAAAGCAAAATAGACATTTAGTGATATGAAAATGTTTCAGGTTTGACTTTGAAAGCAAATGCTTTATTGAAATTCAATAAGAGAATAAGACACTCACTCACACACACACACACACACACACACACACACACACACACACACACGCAATGGCGCAGGTTAAAAGGGCTTCCATGAAAGCAGCAGATTAAAACCAGGATCAACATAAGAACTGAGGATAGACAGCTGGAGAAGCAACTACTGGGCAACAAGTGGTGGTATCACACACACACACACACACACACACACACACACACACACACACACACACACACACACACACACACACACACACACACACATACACACACACACACACACACACACACACACACACACACACACACACACACACACTCAAAGAGGATCCAGATGTCAGTGCAGGTCAGAGAGGCCTGCAATGAAGACCTGTGTGTGTGTGTGTGTGTGTGTGTGTGTGTGTGTGTGTGTGTGTTTCAAGAGTCTTCCAACATTTTTATTTCATGTGGAGATTAATTGAAAAACACATCCTGCAACGTTAACCCGTTAAGGTGGAATAAACGAGCTTGCCCTTGAAAGAACTTGCATAATTGATATTTAAGTAGCTCAAACCTCCACAGCTGCAGCTTCACTCAACCATGACCGCGATGCAGATCGCCAACAAAGACAGAAATGCAGACGGTTATCGCCTGTGCTGCGATAGTGACAACATGTCTGAGCAGGGAGCAGAGGATGAGGAAGGACGGACGGATGTGATCGAACAAAAAAACATCCCCTGAATTATCTGAAGAGATGTTTTGAAGATGCTTCATAACGGTGTTGACGGAGGACGCGGGAGGAGATACAGATGCACTGAGACGGTTTGGCATGAGATGAACGCAATCATAACAGGAAGCGGCCTCCCATGAATCAGCAATCATCTGTTGTCTGTTGGGCTGTTTTTGTGTGTTTTCAATTACCACATTCCACAAGATGACACAGTTACTGGATGTTGTTTTTGTCAGCACTTTATTAGTCATAAATATCTTTTTGTCTGTTTAATAAAATGCCAATAATGTTTAAAAATCCTTCAATTCAATTGGCTATTACCCACATCCACTCAGTGCACTGAAGACTTCTTGCTCATCAATCATATTTAAGGGATTACACTAAACTCCTCTTCTGGTAAAGTGCTGCTACCTCAAATTTCCAGGATTTCAGGACCACTGGATACCCAAAACAAGCGCTCTAATAACTGACTCACAATAACAAACCATAACGTGATTCATTTCGTGACGACAATCATCCTCAAAAGCAGGTGCACATTTTTCCAGTTGATGAATAACCCACATCAGGCTGAGCGCAGGAATACTCGCTGAGGTTTGCTGCCCTCTGCTGCTCGACAGGGAGAGGTGCTCGTCAGCGTTGAGCCATGCTTAAACGTTTCCCTTACATCAACAAGAAAATGAAAAAATAAGGGAAACACAGCATCGTCTGCTCCTTATAATTGACCTTGTTGGTCTGAAGCGTTGTGGAGCTGTCTCTGGAGCTGCTGCCACTCAGATGAACCAAAATCAAAGAGTAAACACCAAAGTTCACATAAACCACTTTCATCCTGCTTCACGTTCAAGTTTAGAGGATGTATTGTATTGCCCGTGTGTTCAGTATTAATATGAATATATAAAAGAATTTCGGCTGCAGATGGAAATCCATTGGAGATTTAGATGTGACATCATGAGTATTTCTGGGTTTGAAAGAGGAAATAGATTATAAAGTCTTTCATATAAACGGCTTTCTTAATTGTACTTGTGCTGCATTATTCTGAGTGATATAGCTTGTATGGATCATTCCTTTGTTTATTATGGTTATTTTTATGGTTATTATTATGGTTTGTATGGTCATTATTTCTTTTTTATTTTTACACTATTACGACTTTGGCATCCTTGTAATAACTGTGTCCTTTGCTCTCTCTCTGTCGGCTATTTCATTATAGGGTGTAATATTATTTATACCAAGTATAAAACGTATCTGTTTTTATTGTTTCTGTCCTGATGGAGACCCTGTGAGGTTGTTTTAAACATTATGCCCGACTAAAAAAACTCACTGTTATTAGCTTTCAAGCTAATATTCAGAGATCAGCAGCCAGAATTACAGTAAAGTGGCTCATTGTGGGGTGACTGTGTTTACAGTGATGTTGGCCCATTAAAGGTGAAGTGAAGGTAAAGAATCTGTTGTGCTCTGTAAACCTGCTGGTTATTTAGGTTATCAAGATTAACAGTGTCCAGCAGATGGCGGTGTCTGCACATTTCTCCAGCTCCAACATTCAGTCTCATTACTTCTTCCCATAGAGCTCCTCAGCCAGCACTGCCCACATGTGACCTCAGTTTAATCATTATGTAATTTTAACACAGAACCAGTCGGCGACTCGCTCCAGTGCTCTTGAACAAGTCAAAAACTCCCTCCTCGCATCAGCTGTGTGTCCTTGACTCGACATGAAATCTGCCTGTTGTCACCAGTGTTCCTCTTATTGTATTCTCTTATACTTGATAAAACCTTTAAAGTTTAGCTCTGGGTTGAATTCCAGGCTAACATGCTAAAACCGTCCATCCAGATGGAGCTGCACTGATGGTGTAAAGATCTCATATAGTCCTCAAACAGACAAAGTATGGCTCAGAGCTTTTATTCTCTCAAACAGAAGTTAGAAGAAGAAGTGTTTGTATAATTTTCCACACTGAATGCTCCCGAGTGAGTGAATTTTGGCATTAAAAGATGATATAAAATGCACAAGAAATCACATCTTATTGGTTTGTAATGGCGAAGTAGAGCAACACCAACAGGGACAAAAGGTAAGAAGATTATATTTTGAATCCTATACTACATTATACTATACTATGTTCACATGTTATGCTGTTTTATTACATTGTGTTATATTTATATGTTAATGAGAAACAAAGTATCATTTCTTAATGTAGATGCTAATCTATGATACTTTGCTGCTACTAATAACACATCTATGTCAGGAATTAGTGTAAGTGCAACACTAGTTATGAGTACTGTGTATGTGTGCTGCTATACTTCTAAATAAAATATATATGTACTTCTTTCTGTCCGTGTGCTGCTGCAACACTGCTGAATTTCCCCTGTGGGGATCAATAACAGCGTATGGTAACGCAGAGATGTGTACGTGGTGCTGTTCACATTACAGCGTGCAGCATAAAATTGCGCATTTTAACATTTTGAATGCACAGAATCATGCTCATGTTTTGCGGTTACGAGCCAGCTTAGACTTGTTTTTCTCATACACTTTTATCCTAGAAGAGGATGAACTGCTTTGTCATCTGAATGACCGCTGACCTCAAACACTACAGGTGAAAATCAGAAAGAGCCTGTTCCAATATCAACAACGTCCACCTTCACTGTAGGTGACATCAGATAAAATCCCCCGACTGTTTGGGTCAAAAAGGGGAAGACTCTTGTTAGGACAAGTCGAGTGGAGTCCTCTGTGTGAAAATCTGGAGGGGCAATGCGGTAGGAAACTATCCTCTCTGTCTAAAACCACCATCAGCAGCTGCCAGCGAGCCAGTCACTTAACCCCGAGCTGCTCGAGTGGAGCCGGGCAGCTCCCAGGTGTCGACATGCGTGACTGAAAGAAGAAAGAGAGGTGGGGTGCTGAGAAGAGCAAAAAAACACTGGGATGTGTTTCCTGAAAGACTGTAAACAAAGACAGGAAGCAGGGGAAATGTGTACTTTTATGTGCCTTGCTCATTGGCATCTCTGCTGTTTCTTCTATCCCCTATAATATTCCCTGTGGCAGTGGTTTAAAAACAGGGTATTTCCTTGGCTGGAGTTTGTAATCTATACATTAGCTAATTGCATAGCTCCACGTAGTGTCCTGTACGCTGTTCAACTAAATGTGCATCGGCGTATACAAATTGTAAAGTCATTCTTTTTAGTCTAATGGCCACAAATCCACTTACAGTCCCATTAATTTTAACACAATGGCAAAATGGAGCTTTGCCTGCAGCCAGTTTTTTCTGCCACCTGTTGCAGCAGCACATGCTGCATCTGGATTATTATTTTATTCTATTTTTTGACTTACTTTTATTCATTCATATTTTTCCTTTATATTTGAAGTCAAACCTATTCTTCTCTTAATGTCATAGATTGCACTTTAGAAACTCATACACTCCCTTTCTCTGTGCTATTGGTTTCTTCCAAAAGTTCCAGGATGAAAGGGTTCACTGCTAACATGGTTAGCAGATCAGGCCCCCTTTTCAAATTTGTGAAAATGAAATGCAGTTAGTTATTATACTTATTCGCATTCGAATTACAGACTTTGCAACATCGTTACCTAGTAGCAGCCAAAGTTAGCAGCCTGCTGGCTAGCTAGCGATAGCATAGCATCCTGTTTAATATTGGTATATATCCTCAATCAGGAGGTTGATGCTGTTATTTAAAGTGAGATTTATGGTGACAAGCTATTTTTCCTTCATGGACGTGTATGTAGGTTTGAATGACTTACCATTACAGACCAATCAAGAGATGATGATGACGATGATCAGGCAGTTAAAGTTCCTGATGAAGCAGGCAAAGAAAAGTGAATGGCCTAGTGATGACTCTCACAACATAATAATAATAATAATGCTTCTTCTGCATTATGTCTGAAAATACAACTATTTCTTTACTGGCAGGCTCCTTTAAACTGTGGCTTTATTACAGTGGATGTAGTGTGACTTTATGTTCGCTTAAGCGCAGAAGTGAACGAATAAGTGGCATTTCCAGTAACTATAACAGCACAAATAACTGCACGAAAATCAAAATATTACTAAACGACAAAGTGCTTTAGTTTTAAACATTCCCATCAAAGTCTTTCAATATATACTGCAAAGTACAGGGTACTTGCAACCAGGCTGTAACTCATGGACACATTTTTATCTGTGCTGCACTAACTAACATCCTGTCTGTCTGAATCTTATGATCACTCAGCCACACACACACACACACACACACACACACACACACACACACACACACACACACACACACAGAATCTATACCGTTTGTCTGTAAACTGCAGTGGATGTGTGAGCATTAATCGCCTCCTCTGTCTCTTCCTAAGGGGTTTATTAACCTGCTGCTCACGGCAGCTCCTCTCTGTTCTGGGCAGAAATATCAGAGTGAGGGTCACAAAAACATCTGGATGATGAGACGTCCTGCAGACTTGTTATGTCTTCATCATTTAACCTTGGCATCATCACACAGGTCTGTAGCTTTGTTTATTAGTCCGTTCTGCTCTGTGTCACGATCCGTTTATTTCTTTCCTCTTCGTGGGAATGAGAGAAATGAACTGAACTGGAGTGCTGATGTTAGCTAAAGTGACGTCTGTCCAGCACCTAATGGCAGAAAGTGAAAAAAGAGGACTATTTATCCACTAAGAGCCAGATATTTCTCTCTGGAGGTTGTGGAGACAAACATAGAGAATACTGAGAATACTCTCAGAGTGCTCCTAACCTAATCTAAGATCAGGAGTGATGGAGCTGTGAAATGGTTCATGACTGCTGGTGCTGTAGCATTAATGTCATTGTTGCATTGGGCAGGAGATGTCAGAGCATCTCTAATGAGATCGACCACAAACGTCATCATGCACCACCTCATCCGTAGTGTTTCATTAACTCACTGCCATTCAGCGTCTGGGGAATATTTCTCCTTCCTCTTTGTCTTTCTGCCGTTTCCTCCTCTGCTTAAGAAACTTGTAAGTTAGTTAGCACTCGTCCGTGATGTGCTTTACTTTCATGCATCTTACAAGCAAAGTGCTACCCGTGGTACATTTTCTGATTAGCTTTAGCTGACAGGCTTGCCATAGGCGAGTCACTGTACAGAAACGAAGCTATTCAATACATTTATCAAACAGGTGCTCCTTTTGTATGACTGCACATCTTGCAATAGTCGTCCCTTTTGTTCAAAACAGTAGATATCTCATTTAGGAGTGAAGCTCTCCAACTGTTGAACACGAATAAACACACAAAACACTGAACTGTTGGCTGAGGCTTTCATTGTGCCAAAACAAGTCCAGAGAAAGCAGCCGACAGGGTTTCCAGAAAGTGTTTGACCCCCAAGAGTGGCAGCAGAATGGTCTTCACTATCTTCAAACCAACAGAGAGAAAGAATAAAATGCTCTCGAGTGTTTTCATGAGTGATAAACAGTCATGCCAAGAAGGGTCATTGAATTTTTTTGTGGCCCCACAACAAGAGACAAATGAACAGACGGACCCAAAGGAAAAGAAAGAGACACACAGACAAAAGGATGAGAAGAAAGAGATGTACTGGCACAGACAGAGGAGGAGGAGGAGGGCAGGACGAGGCAATATGTTACAGGTGAAATGCTTTGATGTGCTTCTCCACTGATAACATCACAAAGGACTTGATGTAAAAATGTCTAAGAAGGTGTGACATAAACTGTGAGATGGACATTCGTGCTTTGGGTCACTCATCAGAAGAAGATGACAACAAAAGAGGCTGTCTTTCATCCTAAACGTACCAATCACAGACACCTTTGGAGGAGGCGAGAGCTGTTCATGATGTTGGTTGATGTTGATGTTCACACCCAAATGGACATTTCAGGCCTTCGATACCTCAAATTTAACAGCACCTGACAACAGTCAATATGCATTCGGACCATGTGGCAAATGTGAGTTAGGAGCTATGCCATTGAAGACTGACAAAGCCTGCATTTTGTCCCCATAAGGAAGGCGAGTTGTCCCCACAGTGTGACAGTGCAAACAGATTTATGTCCCCACAACATAGGGAATACATGCTACATACATACATGCACACACTCGGGTTGTTGGCGAATTTATTCTTGTTTTTATTCTTCCCGTCTATGGACACAGATGCTACTTTCACATTTATGCTCCTATTACACACCATTAGAAAGCTAAGATTCTCCTGAATCCAATGATGCAACAAATTTCAAGATTCAATCACAAGAGGAGGGAAAATAAACTCAAAGAGCAGACAAACAACCATTTTTAAAATTGATGCAACATTGAGGCAATTCACCGATTACGTCTCTTGGTGATCTACAGAACAATGAAACTCAGACAAAAACGCTCTGGTAACATCCACAAAGATCCAGAAGATCCACTGCAGCAAAAATATTTAGTCCAAAACATGATAATAATCTACAGAAAGATGTTTTCTCCTTTGAGCCATGCTGGTTTACTCTAGGGATGCCTTAGATAGGCATTTTAGGCTAATTTTTGCTGCACTGGTATGTTGTTGTTGTATGGTACAGTATGCATGTTTTATAAATCACTTGTTGATACTGAAAGCAAACATTGCACATTGAGCTATTGCTGGACCACTGAGGTGAGGATTACAATAACACCTGAAAGACTCCTGAGTCTGCTGCACCCCAAAATATACATGACATGCTAAATATTTCAGCTGATTAGCCTTTTGTGCAGGAGACATTCTGATATGTCCTAGCATGAAAGGCACAGGTGCAATTGAAGCATTTAATAATAGCTGCATTCTGTTCAGGATGACACGAGCATGCATCCTGCCTCACAGGCTTAATGGGATGCTTGAGCAGACCAGAGCCATTAATGTTATTAGTTCCAGCTGTGCTTCTCCTGTTATGACAAGTCACAGTGACCACCATGAAAAAGGCCAGTGTCACCATTTCCAACCTCATATATAATATGTTTAATAGGTGAATGAGCAAAGCACTTGGTCCATTAAGGTGGAAAAGTGCTAAATCGATAATTCCAGGACATTTACCATTTACCACATATCAGCCGTGTGTCATAGAACATGCTGTTTCAGTGTGAACTGGAATGAAGATCTGCATGTCTTTAAAATAAAAACAGCAGATCTCTCTGCGTTCAGTAGAAATTTCCTTAATTCTGCAAAATATCTTCTATAATAGAAAACACACCGCTTCCATCCTCTTGGCCTTTGAGCTACAAAAACGATAGAGTCCTCTTTACAAAAGAGTCAGAAACGTGAAGATGTAATATATCAGCATTATAAATGGAACAATCAGACGTACCTTTGTCATTTGCTTTTATTTGGCTTTGGAATTAAGCTTTTTAGCCTTCATATCTGACACACTGCATTGTCAGTTGCTTGTTTTTATCACCATTCTTCATTGTTAGTCTGCGAAAAATGTGAGTAGGCGTGAGAGGGCCTTTTGTTCCAGAGGAGCACGGCCTGGAAAGTGACTTTTGAAAGCCAGAAATCTCAGCACCTGGTGAACTAATCGCTGAGTAATTGCCATTAATCAAGAACCTCATCAGCCTCATGCAGATGTAGTATGGTAATTTTGTCTTATGCACCAATTAAAATCATAATTAATGTACATTTAACAGAGAAGCCACAAAGCTGAAGAGAAAAATAGAGTAACACTGAGAAAGGCAGAGTAGCGGAGCATGAACTTAAAAATAACAAAATGAAGAGCTGGACTGAGTGATGGAGCGAAGCCAGGGAAAGCTGGCCAGTCTGCGATGAGTGCGGCAAACTCAGCCGAGCAACTTCTCGACCTCTCCAGGCCAGTGTGAGCTGCGGGACACCCGGCTTTGTGTGCTCTATTCGACAAAAACAGGGTGAGTGGTCGTGCGCAGCCGGTGTCAGCTTTATGTTTTACCCAGGCGCTGTGTGGAAACGAATTAAAAGTTAAGTTAATTAACTACTTGAGTAAGTAGAGCAGGCAGGATGGAGCCAAATCAATTAGCTATTGGCAGGAGAGATGGAGCTGGGGGGTACTAGAGAGGGGCCTCTACCAGCCAGAGCCAAAACACACACACATACACGCACACACTCGTTAAACACACACTGACTGACTGCACATGGCACACAAAAACACAGAACGCACACATGCAAGACACATGGATGAACACCGACTGCAGGCACGCACCCACTTAGCACAAAATGCTTGCGAATATATGCGTGAACACTAAATATCTATATTTAAATAACCACGCACGTGCATGAGGGAGAATGCAAAGAGCCAGTGATGCAGATGTGCTGAGATTAGCATTTGTCTGGACAACATGCGCACACTTAAACAAAGATGAAAATTCATTATTTTTTCCGCTGTGGTGTTGCTTTACAGAAGGTTAGACCTGGCAAAGAGGAAGAGACAGATGCTGCTGAAGAGAGAGGAAAAGCAAGGAGAGAGCACATTTCTACACAGAAGAGTGTGTGTGTGTGTGTGTGTGTGTGTGTGTGTGTGTGTGTGTGTGTGCGCGCGCGCGCGCGTCAGGAAGCAAAAACTTTCATACTCAAAAAAACAAACTAGTTTGTAGTGTGTTTGTGATACTTAGTGCATCAAGTTACTTTGTTTGGGGGGAGGATGTTTTTTTCCACATTGGACATGACAACTAATACACACTCACACATTCAAATACACAAAGGCATGCACGCGCACACACACACACACACCAACTCATTCTTAGAAAACTGTAGGAAGGTGTGGATCATAATTAACTGAACAACCGTTTTAGAGTGTATTTCACACTTCACTGAGTGTCTCAGAGACGGTGACAGAGGGGTTTACACACACGCACGCATGCATGCACGTACGCACTCACACACACACACTTATGTTGGTGTGTTGGTGTTCTGGTAATTAACACCACATGTATAAATTAATGAGTATATATTCACTCAGTAACTGCACACACTCTGAACACACTGTCCTGCATGTGTGTGTCTCTGTCTGTCCATTGCTGCCTTGCAGTGGCAGGTACAAATTTTAATCTCATTATTAGTTTTGGCTGCCCACCATACTAAAGGATTTAGCATAGGTACAAGGGAAAATAAGAGAAATGTTGGCAGAGGGAGATCCAACAGCTCAGCAGGAGCTTCTGGCCTAAATTTTAAAGTCCTCCCTCTCCCATCCTCATTCAGCAAGATGGGAGCATTAGCATAGTCAGTGGAACATGGTAAACACCAAAAGACTCACCGAGTCTCTCACTCAACATGCATCGACTCAGATCTGTCTGATTACACTGTGATTTTTAGCTTTGGAAACGTTACTCACAGGCCGAGCTGCTGAACCTCAATGAGCAGAGTTCATACATGATGAAATCCTTCTTCGTTTCCTCGTAATTTAGTTTGCATCTCCTCTGAGCCATAGGGACAGGCTGCGCTGTATCATGCTATACAGTAATATTATGCAGTAGACAGCCTCAGGTTGCTAGTTAGCCTAGCTGTCTCACTGACTGCTGCACAGGCTGATTGAGGCAGACTGTGATTATGAGCCATGGGATGATTCCACCGCGATTATGTCTGCGCTTTGGTTGTTATGATTATGGCTCCGACACATTAATTCATAATGTGTGTAACACTAACTACATGCAGGGGTTGTGTGTGTGTGTGTGTGTGTGTGTGCGTGCAGTGAATTAACATGGTTATGCTTTCGTGGCTTATGTTAACAGGAGCCGTGCAGAGAAGATTCAACATAGATTCAACCACAGATAAGCTGTGTGTAGATTACATTTTTGTTGACCTAAACTCTCCAAAACTAGGTGGCACTGTCAGTTTTAACATCCTTGTATTGAATTATTTATTCATTTTAATCACTTGATTCGCCCCTCAGCCCCGACATATAGACACTGCACAAGCAAGACGTTGATATTGGACAGTTGAGCAAAACCAAAACTAACTCACTGCCAACTTTCTTGCATAAAGAATAACTTCACACTTAAGTTAGTAAACTACATGTACTGTTACTTTATTGTGAAATTCAGTCCAGTGGATGAGAGGTGAAGTGTTTCCAAGTTTCTACAAGTCCAGCCGCTGTTGATTCAGCCCTCCCTCGATTAAGAATGACCTGCATGACCGAGAACCTTCGCAGACTTTGCGGTTTTTGTTGTTAATGTTAATAAAGCAACCACATCGTGTCCCACGTTGCTCGTCTCTGTAGACTTTTTCAGCATTCCACCAAAAAACACAATCTTTCCCGAGCCTGAACCGAGTGCTCTGGATGTCTGAACATAACCAGAAATGAAATCTGTATCCACATTTTGTAACTTCCCACATGCACCCATTAATGCATGTGTTAGTTTCCTCATTATTTTGATAAAGGAACTTAACCGGGGCGACATTACATTTCATCCAAAACAGTGCGTGAAGGCCTCTGTTTGGTAACTGACACACACACACGGTCTGGCAGGGCTATGCCGCCCACTCTCATTCACTCACTCACACACACACACACACACACACACACACACGCACACACACACACACACGCACACAAACACACACACACACACACACACCGCAGCTAGCCTGCAGGTGTGATCAGATCAGACGTGTGCTAATCGAGTTAGCGTTAATCTACTGAACAGGCAGCTCCAGTCACACACTGACAGCCTTTAACAGGCCACATCAGGGCACACACTCTCTCTCTCTCTCACATACACACAAACACACACAAAATCAATCACACTCCCTCTTCTTCTCTGCATACCGGGTGTGTGTGGAATTCATAATTCCTTTGTGTGTGCTTTCACACTCATTAATTTGGAACTTGTGCGGCTTTCAAAAATGACAATTATCCACATGAAACTGGAGGTCGTTCAGGGGATCCATTGTAGCTGCAACCAAGATAAAAATACAAAAAATACATAAAACATTTATTAGTCGTATTCTCTTCCTAACTTCCCTCCCTCCCTCCCTCCTGTCAGCTTGCCTCTGCTCCCTCTCTTGCAGTAAAAATGTACCAGCGTCCACGATGGAGCTCAGAATGCTCCTGCTACCACAAAAGGTCATGAAGCCACTGTGTCAGACAGCGATGCTGCGGCCGGAGACTTTAAAAAACCCACACTGTTACTGCAAACAGCTCATTCCTCTAATCAGAGTCTGAAGATGGAGCACATGTATTATTGGCGCTGCTGTGTGATGACTGCAGGTATTTAATCAACTGAACTGGAAGGAGCTGCAGTTGTGAATGACGTTACTGATAAGAGTCACCATTAATCTAACCCAGCGTAGACTCTGCCATAATTGTTGTGTTTTGATGCGCACAGAAATCCGTAGTTATGCAAATCAGTAGTTTTGCTGCACAATCCTTAAGCAAATTCCTGGCGTTTTGGTAAAATAAAATGCGAATGCCTTTGTTTTTCCATTAAATAAGTGCAAATATATTCAAAACAACATGACAAGGTAACATGATTTATCAAACCCCAGTAATTCATGGCATTTTGTCGCTGCTTCCCACCTATAATGGAGTTTCTGTTAATTTTTGTGCTTTCTGCTGTGACAGTGTGTGGCAACATGAAATCAACATCTCGTCGACAGTGAAATAAGCAGGTGCGATGACATCCAGGTCTGTTCAGACAATCTGTTTCCATCAGCCAACTTTTCTGCCTCAGCAATTAGAAAACATCATTTCTGCTCACTTTTACTGTCTTACTGAAGATGCCAGTCAAACGTCCGCTGACGGAAAACCGTGTGGAAATGTTTGTGTTTCTTTCACGCATGAATTTGAGGAACATCTCCTCATCTGAGGTTTTCACCTTTTCTTCCACCAAGAAGTCACAGGGGAGGGGTTTCACCTTTGACGGCTGATGGAAAACACCTGCTGGGACATCAGTGTGCGTCCAAAACCAACCTGAGCCCGTAGAGACCCATTGCAGCTGATAGTTAAGCGTTAATTGATTCATAAAGGTCACAAAGTGCCGTTTTTGCCCAAACTGTCACAGACACATTAATTTCTGGGCTTGTAGATTTGTGCCTTTTTATTACTGTCTCTTCCTGCTGGCTGCAGCCACATGAACGCTTTCTACTGCACGCTTTGTCTCAGTTTGGCGTATCCTGTCTGAGTTTTTTGACCAGCCCTGTGGTAAATTTAAATAAATCCCGTTTGTGCCACCGCTGTGCCTTTTCGGAGCTCGGTGAGGTTTCCTCGCGCTGCTTTGGAAAGTTGGACAAAAAGTGGTGATTGTCAGCGTGGTTGTTAAAGCTGACACATTGTGCTAATTGCCATTCAGCTCCATGTGACTCTCCTGTGTGGTTGCCTTTATAATTGTGATTAGGTTGCAGCATGTGGAGTTTCCATTTGTTTGTCTGTAAAAACTGCACGTAAAGAAGCCCTGCCTAAACTCCGCTCGGTTAGTCCCATTATCAGCCGTCCCTCCGTCCCTCCCCATCTTCTCGCTCCTCTTTTTTGTATGAATCCCTTTGGGTTGCCATGAAACCTGCTTTGTGTCTCTTGAAACCACACGATAAGGCAAGGGAATTAAAAAGAAAGAAAATCCACCTATTTTATTTTTTTTTTAAAAGAGGTGCTTTTAATTAATTCTCTGTAATTTAAGGGTGAAATTAATTGAAAGCTGAAATAGAAAGTTGGCATTTTAAAAGTAAAATCTAAATGAGGGAGTGAAGAACTGGGCTTCCCCTCTGTTAAGAAAGATCTGTAGCAAAAAAAAAAGGGAGAGATAATGGTAAGGTGGGAGAGTTCATCCCTCTGATGTGTGCCGGGGGAAGAGAAGAATGATTAAATTGAAAAGTTTAAGAAGATTTTAAGCTGAACAAGCAATTTGATATTCGCTACCTCCTGATTCTTTTCCCATGGAGTAAATTACCTTGCACGCTTGGCAGGCAGCTCAGTCACTGAGAAGAGGAGGAGGAGGAGGAGGAGGAGGAGGAGGTCTGGTTTGTCTGTCAGTCTATGCTGTCCACCAGCCTGCCCATATTACTTTCCAGCTGTATCCCAATTCCAAGAAGGCTCTGAGTGTGTACGTGATGCGTTCACTGTCCCTTTTTATTTATTGGCTCTCAATCACTTGTTTGCTCAGTTGCCCGCTTTGATGGAGTCATTCATTTATTTTTCGCTCTATCTGCCTGTTTGTCTGCACATAAAGGCGACACTGTGATCTATTATCACTGTCTGCTGACACCTTGAGCAGGTGTGTGTGTGTGCGTGAGTCACAGGGTTAGATTTGTGTGTCGATGCAAGTTTGTGTGCTTCTTTAAATATGCCAGTGCTAAGACATGTCTGAATGTGTCCAAGGGTTAAGTGTGTGTATATATATCTTTGTGAGGAGCAATTTGAGCTTTAGACTTTGGCAGTGGGACATTTTGGCCGGAGCTCACTTTCAGACAGACCCTCAAAGGGCTGATTCAGGGTTCAGACTCGATTTTAAGGGTTAGGTTCGGGTTCGGGGAAGGAATTCAGTCGTGATGGGTGAGGTTAGGGTGAGGGGCTGGGGAATGCATTATGTCAGTGAGTGTCCTCAAGAGCATAGAAGTACGTGTGTGTGTGTGTGTGTGTGTGTGTGTGTGTGTGTGTGTGTGTGTGTGTGTGTGTGAGGTTGGTAGTGTGAAAGTCAGCTCAGCCAAACAGCCTGGCTCAAACAGGATCATCCACTAATCCTTTATCTGCTTAGCCATGGAGGTGGCGGTGTGTGCGTGCGTGTGTGTGTGTGTGTGTGTGTGTGCGTGCGTGTGTGTGTGTGTGTGTGTGTGTGTGTGTGTGTGTGTGTGTGTGTTTGCATGAACTTGAAGGGTTTTGCATTGTCTAGCGTCACATGTTTGTCTATGTGCGTGTGTGTGTCATAATTAATGACTCTAGGAAGGTGAAAGAGGGAGAGAAAGTGAGATGCTCTGCTGACCTTCTACAACATGAACTCTCTCTCTCTCTCTCTCTCTCTCTCTCTCTCTCTCTCCCTCTCTCTCCCTCTCTCTCTCTCTACCACAGTGCCATTGAGCAGGGCACTCAACCTCTTGGCCGCTGCAGTGGAGCTTCCTCTTCACATCCAGTGAATGAACCCTGTGAATGTGCTGATGCACTCAGGATTTTTGTGGATTTGACCCAGAAGCTTCAGACTTCTCAATTCAATATTCCTTTATTCGTCCCTCGAAGGGAAATTCCAAAGTTTCTAGTCTAAATATCTGTATAATATCAATATAGACAATGCAATTTATATGGCATATACACTAGAAAGTTCCCACTTTATTGTCTTGAATCTGCATTTGTGAATACTGTAAATAAAGTTTTTGCACCGCTTTGGATAGACAGATAAGATTTTTACTGATCCCACGCCAAACTTCTCACATTACTATAGAACATTACATACAAAGAGTACGAAAGAAGATATATTGCCAAAAAATACCTTGGGTTATCGTACAATGAAATAAAATTAATAAATAAATAATAATTAGCATCTGATGGCATTAACAACAGAGCAGTACTGAAAGTAGGTTTGTGATGTTGTGATGTGAAAGAGCATCAACGACAAAATCAATTGATTACTGGTTAAAGGGAAAGTATATGAAGATTTTTCAAAATAAAATACTTCAGTGCTGTAAATTCAGTGGTATTCAAACTAAGAATTCATTAGTGATCACATCTCACAGTCTCACCTTTCTGTGCTTCCAGTAATGACCTCTTTCTGCGTACAACCCAATAATTCACCCTGACGATGGCGAATATAGAGATCAAACCTCTGCGGACCATCAGCAGCTCTCCTCAAACTGTTTTCAATTTAATAAATAACTTTCAGTGTTTTTGATTAAATCAGTGAAGACTTTTGTCCCCTTGTCTGATTTGTTTTTGCCTACTTTTTAATTATTTTTTTTTATATATTTTACAATAGACGGGCGATAACATCAACAACCTTCTCCAATTTAATTTTCAAACCTGTAATTCTTTGTCCACCTGGTTCCATCAAAGCGTGGGACGACTGATAATATCAGAACTATTCTCCTCTTTTAATTTGCTATCAGTGATTGTTGTGGCCGAGCGCTGCTGTCAGCGTATTAATGCCAGCGGGTTTGTTATGACGCATATGGGTGTAATGCTCAGGTGCTCACCTTTGGACATATAGTGTATGTCAGACACACACACACACACACACACACACACACACACACACACACACACACACACACACACACACACACACACACACAGAAACAAACAAGCTGACTGGTAAGGCAGAAAAAGTGTGTGAGTGAGAGAGCAGGGATTAGTATTAGTGGAGAGGATTATCCAGCCGAAGGACTGCCTGCCTCTGTGAGCGCCTCTCCCTCTCTCTCTCTCTCTCTCTCTCTCTCTCTCTCTCTCTCTCCCCCCGTCTCTCATCCATCCGCAGCATTGAAGAGGTCTTAGAGTGCCAGGCGATAAAGAGGAAAACCAACCATGGGAAGCTCACTTAGACACACTGTTTGAACATCCTCCTCCTCCAATCTGTGCCACCTCCACACTCCACTCCTCTTCTCCTGCACTTCCTCGCCCCGCAGCCTCCCCTCCCTCCCTCCCTCCCCTCTGACTCTTCTCCTCCACTGCAGCTTCACTCCTCTTATCATCTCCTCCTCGTCTCTCTTTCACCTGCTCTTCTCTTTCATTTTGTTGTGTTCTTTATATCAATTTTTGTTTCTGACTTTTTCCTTTTTTTTCCCCTTTTCTCTTAATCTTTTCCTTTCCCCCCTTTCTAAAATCTTTCTCATAGGGCTGTATCTGATCTTTAAAGATTATGACCATAAGTGCCATTTATTCTGAATGATGCTAATGAACATTAATAAACACAGTGGGGCTGATAAAAGGTGCACTCCTCGCAGCAGTTCATTCTGCTCTTCAGCCTGTTAGCCTCACCGTGCTTTGCTGTCATAATAGCTTATGTAAAGTGTTGGCACGCGTCCCTCCGCGGTTAACGGGTTTAGACACCTTGTGATCCTCCTCTGGCTTAACTCCTGACACCAACGCGTCGTGTACTTCTCCATGTAAGGACTCTCGGTGGCGACTAAAAAGGATTCACCTCCCATGACACACAAATACAGAGCAGATACATGTCGAGTAAAGCTTCCTTTAAAACCACACCGCAGTTGGGTCGACCATAATCCAAATCTGTTGGTTTCAGGGAGTTCTGGTTCACAGTAGATTTGAAGGCTTTATAGCTGGTTGCTGTGTCTGAGGTGGGAGAGGATCTCATGCTAGCGAAAGGTCACAGGTCTGACCTGTGCAGCCGGTGTGTCCATGTGTGCTGTTAAAGAGCCTTTGAGGAGGACATTACGCCATTGCCAGCTTGCTCATTGTATGATTCTGAGACCTACATGCCAAAAACGCAGCAGTAAAATGACCAAACATAATGGTAATGGACAAAGCTGGCTCACTTACAGAGACTGTTCAGTAATGGAAAACTGACAAGTGTAATCTCCCCGGCAGCCAGAGCTTCCTGGCTTCACACCGAGCACATTTGGAGTGGTTTCAGGCTCTGGACAAAGCCACTCAAACTGGTTAAGTCTAAATATTTGCACCTTGACGCCGGAGAATTGCAGCTGAGCTCCGAGTTAACCGGAGAATCCAAACTCCACCAGCGGACTGAGCGGGCAGGTTTCTACAGAGAGGCTCGAACTGAAGAGTCAGGACTGCAGACAAGTTCATTAAGCTTTCTAAAGTTAGAGGGACTGGAATTAGACTTGTTTTTCACTGCCGACATCTCGTATCCTGACGGATAAGAGATGCTGCCAAATCTCCTTTCTGGCAGGGTGACAAAACTGTCAAAGCACCAAACTACTTGTAAGTCAGTCAGTCTGCACAGTATGTGGACAGGTACCTTTTTTACCTTCCTTTTTTAAATTATATGAATGCACAATCAATGCACACAGTGGAAAATTAGATCAACACAACACATTTTTGAGACTTTCAGATGGAATGAAAGTTTTTCAGAAGAGCACTGATCTGACTTTGGTCACTGATCATTGAAACATGCATTGGTTGGCTTATTATGGGGTTTGTGGAAACCTAATGGAACCACAGAGATAAATACTGAAATTAAACTGAAATTGAAATAATCTGCATTGACCTGCAGCTGAATGCCTGACTCTGGCAGCACAGGCGCACCACACCGTCCACTGGTTTACCTGCAAGGTGAGGACTGGGTGAAGGGACAATACCTCTGTCAACGCTGGACGTGCAAGTAAATCTCCAGCCATTAAAGGGATTAATTTACAATGCAATGGCCTTTGCAGGGCAGCTGGGTAATCGTAGATTACTGCTAACTGGTTGTAATCAGGTGATGTAATTGTTGCACAGCACAAACTTTAGCTCTAGTGGCAGAATTGGTAACGGTGAGATTAAATACAGCGTGTGAATAGGCTGCATTTTCATCATCATTCATGGCTGCAATGTGTGAGGTTAAAACTGCTTGACACAATTTTTCAGCCTCAATCTAATCTGTAATAGACAATCCTCTGTTTTCCTTTAACGTGCTGTTGAGCTTTGAAAGCTCCTTCAGGCACAGGCCAAACGTGGCTGAAAAGATCATAATGATAATAAAAAGTTGACAGTAGCGATGTTTATCTGTGGGCTTACTGCACAAATACACCAGCTTACTAATAACCCGACGGTCAAGAGAAACCGAGTGCATGAAACAGAAACGCTCAAAAGGAGCGCTGGAAGATCCAGATATTAAAACCTTTTGCACTTAATACGACATTTGTCACAGTTCACATGGCGGTCGTGTGAGAGTTGAAAGGATTAAAGAGCAAATTGGAAGTCCTGAGAAAAACAAACAAACAAACAAACAAACAAACAAACAAACAAACAGGTACCGCTTGCTGACACTTGGCGCCGCTGAAGACAGCAGACACAGTGTGACTTCCTGATTGTGTCCACTGCTTTCAGAGGGATTTCCCTCTCTGACGGTCTGACGGACACTTATCTGACTTCACATCGACACTGTGATCAGTTCCAAAGAGGATAAATGACGTTTTGAGCTCACACTGGCTGAATATCTACTACAGAAATGAGATTGTTTCAGTGAGTTTTTAGAACAGACAGCTAATTTAAACATATAATTAAAATGCTCAATTACATCTAACTCTAAATGAGAGGTTGAAGGTTTCTATCTAAGTATTTCCCTCAAAAATTTTCAAGAATAATAAGCAGAACTAAAATCAAAAACTGCCAGTTTTTAATGATTATGGCTGAATGTGATGAATTTTCTACATGAGTTCCGCTTCATTTAAATGACTACTCCACTTAAAAAGTAATGCTCTGAATCTGAAATTATCTCAATAATTAAATTCTTTACATGAATTTCAGTCAGCTTTTACAGCATATTTCTGTATGTCTCTACAAACTGTGTCTATTTTGGAATAAAAGGCAGTGAGCTGCTTCATTTATCTGTCTGTGTAAGAGCTTTTCACTGACACCAAGTCACTGGTCACCAAAGGGATTGACTGGCCACGCCGGGTCAGTGTGTGGACGGCCCAGTCCGAGCTTAATGGACCGGCTGCTGCTGTGCGAGCTTCACCGAGTTCAGCTTGTTTATTTACATTCATACTGACCGAATTTAAATACAGACACACAGGAATCAAAAGGGTCATCTCACCCCAAATTAGAGACAAAAGAGGGCGTGAAACAAATCTAATAATGGAAAAGAAAGAGCTCATTACTTCTGCACATCCGGAACAAACTGTGCAGAAAAAGTGAAAACGCATCAATGGCAGACGCTGAAGGCATCAGGACACAGCGGCTCTTAACCTTTTACACGCCTCATAGCAGGTGAATGTGGAGCGGCCTGTCAGTAGCACTATGTCACTGAGTGTTAATGAGATTGACTTCCTGTGACATGGCCAGAGCGGGTCAGGATCCTTTCAGAAGTAACTCATTACTGATTAATGATGACCACTACCTGCCTGCTTAAACCTGGTCATAGCATGCTGCCTTAAAGGGACAGTGCGAGTTTTCTTGTGTGACTTAGTCGGTGTTTTACCTCGGCACAGCCCTGGTTTACAGAAGCAAAGCGATGTACTGATGTCAACAGGGTCAGCAGCAAAAAGCATTTTATCCACCTAAGATAGCCCCAAAATTGAAACATACGCTGATTTAAGGAACGTAGTATTTTTTGCTGATCTTCTTGAAATCAAATCATGTCCTCACCTGCCGCAGAAGCACCAAATATAATAAAAACAACCTCTTAAAATGTGCTTGGAGGTTAGACCGTTCACAGTGAGCTATTACTAAATGGTCTAAAACACTGAGGGGTACTGGGACACATAAGCACCCATCATCAACAGGTGAAATGTAAAAATCATACTCAGATGTTAAGATTGGAAATTTTAAGTGTGTATAAAACAGGCTCTTTTCCACTAAAGACCCCTTCATTTCTGTGGTCACTAAAGGGATTAGCCTCTAATGGCAGTGGGGCGGTCATAGATCTAAGCGGGTAGACAGCAGCAGCTTCGAAGTAGAGAGCTATTTGAAAAGTCTGCTTACCTTTAAATCACTGTCACTGGAGGAAAATGTTTGTGCTCAAACAACAGATGAGGGGTGACTTTAAACAGATGATGAAGTGATTAACAGACGATCAATACGGATAATGTTCGAATGCATATGTCTGATTTCTTTTCTTGTGTTTGTTTGGTGCAGAATTCAGTTTTTCACATCAAATCAAACAAATGATCCTTTAGGCCCCTGAAGGATGACCCCTCAGTAATACACTCAACAACAGACTTTAAGTTAAAAGCTGATCAATTGCGTCTATTTATAATTGGCCTCCAGGTAACTACAGTTCATCCAAAATGTGCAGGAGGAAGAAGAGTTTGGATCCAGGGAGGCGTTTGGTCAGTAGGTCCAGAGAGGGCCGTGGCTTAAGTCATTAACACTGTGACCTCTGGCTGCATGCCACCTTAATAACCACAATGACCGGTCACTGACCAGCTCCCTCGAGTCTGCAGCAAGTACGAGTGCAGTCATCTTAGGCTGATCCTATTCTTACCGCTGTGCTACTTCTCCACGCTGTACATGATTTCAGGTCAATCAGCGTCTCATTTTGGGCTGAACGTCAAAGGTTCAGGCTTCAGGCCAAAGCGATGAGGCAAACGCAGTTTCAGTGCTGTTCTTGCATTTATTCATTAAAATGGCTTAAAAAAAGAAGAATTTGTCCTCAGAGATTGTTTGTGGAGTCAGAGGAAATGCACCTTTGATTTGATTGGATAGTAGCTGTGTGATGACGTGAATGTGTTTCTGCTACTGCTGAACAATGAGTAAAGTCAGAGATTAATATATATGTTTGTTGTCAACCTGTCTGTGTCTCCACTCGAGGGTCCCTGCCTGATTGGCCAGTTTAAACTGGGAAGGTGGGCTCTCACACTATATGTAGGAGTGCAATGGGGCGGGGCAAACACAAAATGGAGGGAATTTTAAATGGAGCACAAACAAATTGTTGAGTTGTTGAGACCTTTTAACTGTCGGTGGGATTCGTACACCTGTGTGGAGTCGGTGGATGAACCTGGAGGAAACGAGGGCTTGACAAGAAGGTAAGAGCTGACACTTTTCTTTCCCTCACTGATTTGTCTTCCTTATGCATTTCCATGCTGCCGTTCATTGCAACTTATTACAAATGGAGCCTGCTTTAGCATGAGAGGTGGTTGGAAGTTTCAGAACATTCACAGTGTCCATTAAACAGAGTATAATGGTCGTTTTCTGAAAATTACTGTTAGCAGGAGTGTTACTCTTACATCTTGCATGACTCCAAAGGCACCGTGCAGCTTTACCTCTAAGCCTTTTCAAACGATGGCTATCTCACTTCAGAGGGGAACTCTCCTTTTCCTCTTCAGTGTTAGTGGAGGAAAACATTATTAAAAACATTTCTCACAGCTGGAGTATATTATTAAGCGTGTTGACTTGTGTACTGCAGCTGAATGTGGCCGGTGAAAGCAGGCCGGGGTGTTGTTCAGAAGGCCGATAGAGATGAGCAATGGCCCGGTGAGACAACAAGAAGCAAGTGAACCCCATTAACCCTCGACTATGTATATCAGTCAGTCTGCGTGAGCTGGTGGAGTCAGAGAAGAGATGCTTTCTATTACGCTTCTTGCGAGGTGGTCTGTTCTCCTGAAAAGGAAAGAGAAACATTCTTCGCTTGCATTCGTGCCCCGGTGCGGCCGCTATGGTGGTGAAACTGCGTGTTTAGTCCGGTTGAAGCAGGTGACCTTGTGAAGCAGCCGTCTCAGAGAAAATGAAGCTCTCAACAAATGCACAGAGTTTTCTTTCACAAGTGTGTGTTTGTTGTGCGGAAAGGTCCATTTTTCACATCTGCTCGGCCTTTTATTATCTTGTGCCTGTTGTTTTACCCACTTGCACCCTTAACTGGAGAACAAACTCCTTTTTGCTAACAAGTTCTTCACCGAATTTGTTTGAATTTTGCCGTGGTCGTCCTCCACTGCCTCATTTTTCAATCCAAACCAAAAAGCGTTGCCGAAAGCAACATTTGAGACATCTGCAGCCAAAATAAACATCTGATGAAAAGAGGTTTGATTCTCATTCAAGGCCAAACTTTATAGAAAAATAATGAGCATGATGTTTTGGTCTTGTGACCTTCATATATTATTGCAAAGACATTTTTAAGATATTTCAATGTTGAGAGCAACTGTTGTGATTTTGGCAAACGCTGCCTGAGTTTAACTGGCATACACAGCTAATAAGAGGTAAATACAAGCTTGTGTTTGGAGCTGTGACCAAATGTTGGAGTGTAAAAAAAAATAAGGTGTGTTAATTGCAAGTAGCTGTGAGCATTAGCCGATTAGCCATTTGCTTCGTTTTCATACTGTTAGCTTTGCATGTGAATCAGTTGGTTTAGAGATAAAACAGTGTAAGGACTTCAGGAGACAGACATTTTTTGACTGCCAGAGAGCGAGGACAGAGAAAGCTTCAGCGGACCACGATGGGGAGTGGTTTTCCTCTCGCTGGTGCACTGTAGGCCGTCGCTCCTGTTTCATCTCCACCTGCTGCCAGTTGCCCAGTTTTCCCTAATCTTTGATCTTTGTTGCTGCTTTCGTGACTGCCTTCTCATAATCTCTGTATGGCCTCATTAATCTTTCATCCCTGTTACCTTCATGTAGTTTTGTGCACGCTGGCAAGCCTGCTTTTCAGTTGCACTGTTATGTTGCTGATCCATGCTGCATTTCGGTATCTAGCGGTGCTCTCTAGGACCGGCCGGTAAAACATCAACATGATCTGGCTGCTCACTCCATACAGCCTCATTTGCCTTAGAAAGTAACGCCTCTTCTGCAGTCTGTTGCACAGGTTATGTGTGTTTTCAAGGACCGTCTCCTGTGTTTTCGTGGCATTTAGGATGAGATGTTTGCTGTCACACCAGCTGATGAAGGTGTCTATCTACATTGAAGCAGTTTATGATGTAATATGTTTTATAGTTTTGCACCCTCCTTGTTTTGTGTTGCTATTTCTACAACTACTAGTTAGAAAAGGTTATAGTTGGTCTCTGTAAAACCCATTTGAGACAATGCTTGTGATGGAGGGCTACATGAATAACATAACTCAGTCTACATCCATGCATCCATGTCAGCATGCTAACATGCACACAATAATAATACTGACACGCTGATGCTAATCAGATGTTCTGCTTAAGATGTTCACCATCTTAGTTCTGCATGTTAATATGCTAAGATTTGCTAATTAGCATTAAATCCAAAGTACAGCTGCTGCTGCTGCTGCTGCTGCTGCTGATGATGATGATGAAATTATTTAGTTATCAAAGTATTCATGTCAGGAAATCACATTAGCACACATCAGCCAGGAGACATAACTGTACACAGCAAATTTTGTACCAGTCTATCAAGTAGATTTTGAGACATTTCACAGGATGAATGAAAACATTCACCTTCTGGTGGTGCTGAAGCAAAAGTCAGGAGACCGCCAAAGGCAGGAGGATTCATTCTCTGGGCACCCTGAATCATGGAAATCATCGAATATTTACTGAACTACCACAGTCTGGACCAAGGTGGTGCACCTACTGACTGATGGACAGACGTCCCTCTAGCATGGCTAAACAGACTTTCATACATGATACAGTATCCAGTTCCACCACAGAGTGTGAAGAGCAGGTTTTACCTCTGAACCAGCTGCAGAGACGCGACAATAGCAAAATGAAGAAAAAGTACGTGATTCATCTGGCGCACTGACTGGAATCTCCGTCCTGTTGAACGCCACCTCTCTGGGACATGAAGCGTCTTGAACGTCTCATCACCTCACTGTCAGGGCTCCCACAGCAACCATGGGTGACTGCTCTGTGGTGACACTGAGCCACTGGGCTACTTAATGGATTGACATTTCCAGTCCCGTCAGCGGGGTCAAAGTGCATTTCCGAGCATCAACAGGCCGATCCTGATCAGCCATTTTTTTTCTTGAATATTCAGTCTTGTTGCTCTTCTTTTAAATTCTCTGTTGGTGCCATATTTGGCTTCATTGGGTTTACTTCTGAAGTACACAGAACCTGTGTGTGTGTGTGTGTGTGTGTGTGTGTGTGTGTGTGTGTGTGTGTGTGTGTGTGTGTGTGTGTGTGTGTGTGTGTGTGTGTGTCAGTCACTAATTCGATGGCTACTTAAATGGATTGACCTTTCCAGCCGTGTCAGACTGGTCAGCATGCAGATCTAACAGAGCGTGTCCAAAGAGCCTCGTGGTGTCTTCGTGGCCGAACGCTTGTTGCCTAAATCACGTTGGATGAAACTATACTCTGTCGGTTTCTGACATAAATGATTAACATCTCAAATATTTGATACTGAAATGTCTTAATATCACAAAAGCATGGATGTAAGTGCATCCTGTTAGCTGTACTGTGTGTTGAGTGTATATATAGTACATGCCCTGAGTGTGCTCTTATCCTAGCACTTGGCTAGCATTCGTGTTTCTCTGCAGTGTGTGTTAGAACGTAACATTCAGCGTGTGTGTGCATATATTCTTGGGTTAATTTCCACTGCTGCAGGTGTATGCGTGTTTATGCACAGTGTATGTTTTTGTGTAGTGTGTATTCATGTGTTTGTGTGTGTGTTCGAGCTTATCTTCGCAAAATCCAATACCAAAGTGGCGGAGATGAGAAATAAATAGCGTTTTTATCTGATTCCACCCCAATATCCGGTTGAGCGAAGAGGAGCAATATCGCTGCGACGGTCGCTTCTCTGCGATTCACCCTGAAAAAAAAACAGCAAAGAGAAGCAGATGAAGAGCGGAGAGGGAAAAAAGCGGACTGAGTAATCATATTCCGCCCTCCAACTGTTATTCAGTTGCTTTTTGTTCGTGTGTGTGTGTGTGTGAGGGAGGGCCGAGTCGGTCGGCGCTGTGACATTGTCTGCTTTGTGTGTCTGTGAGCGAGCAGGTACATGGAACTGCTGGGGTGTGTATTTGTGTGTGTTGCAGAGCAAAGCAAAGCAAAGCAGAAATCCAATTGAATTTATTGTTCATGGAGCTTTTATGAGGATGATCCGTGAAGTATATACCTCATGTTTTCTGCTCGGTAATGGTAGAGGAGAAAAGCTTAAAAAGAAAAATGGAAGTACTCTGCGATTTTAATACCATTTATTCGATTGAGTGGAGGGATTATTCTTTAGACTTGGGTTATGGTTGCAGATACTTGGCCAGTGTATGCTGAAGGAGGTTATTCAACATTTGCCATATGGATTTGAAGTTGCAGCCTCTGAAGATTCATTCAGAAACCTAATTCAGATGTAAAGAGAGCGATGACCCGCAGATGGCTACAGAGGACACCGGGATGTCGTAAATCTGCAGGACCATCAGACAGCAGCAACATTTACAAGCAATCCACTCCCATTTAGCCAAAGCAAATTAAATTCAACAGTTGTTTCTGCGAGAGCAGCAACACTGCCGGCAAACCAATCAGACTGATCCCATTCGGAGCCTGAAAATGGTAGTTCTGATAACAAACGTGCACTAGGAGCAAGTTAGATTCTGTGAAAAGTCAAAGCCTGATATCACACAAATGTAAAGAATGAAAATATTTTACACCGTCTTGTATTCATAAGTCTTGGATGTCAGCTTCCATGACCCGCAGCTCACGCGGTTGAATTTGCCATGCAATATTAAACACAACAACACCAGAGGCATGCTGAAGGACACACTGCACTCAAAGGAATCAATCTCCCAACCCCAGCCCCAACTCAGAAAACAAACACTTCACATCAGCTCCGGTGCATCTGCCTGTTAAGTGCAGTTCATCTTGGCTGGTGTGTTCACTGACCTCTGGCACTGACTTAACGGGGTCTGCAGACCCATTCTTTGGCCAGGACCAAATGAGCCAAAGTGCAGGTTTGACCGAACCCTCAGACAAGTGGTTTCCAACAAAATGACAGAGCTCTTTAGAGAGACTTAAGACTCAATCATGAGTCGCTGGAGTGTTAGGAGGTCCACCCGTCTATTGGCCCAAACACTATGTTTAAGTTTGCCCTCATGATACATGGTTGGAAAGCTGAGATATAGCCTAAATATAAGTATAGATGCCCAAAATATGAATATATTTTGCCTAAATATAGATTCTCTAGGTAATAATATAGATATATTTCCAGATATTTTTTTTTTTTTGGAGAACGCTTTTAGAGAAGCATGTAAAATACTCAGTTTCTGTGGTATTGTTATGAGTTGTCATTGAACTTGGACGAGGGTAAGGCTTCATGCTGTGGTCCCATTGTGTTTTCCAGCTCATAAGGCTCAGATATAGTCATCTGCTGGCATCTGTTTGCAAAAAAATATTCAGGCGGATTAAAAACCTTCTACTTCAGGGTTTTCAGACTTCTTTTACTCAATGCCAGCAGCACTTACAGAGATTTCAAAAGTGAC